>NW_006399874.1:922338-926214 GCF_000299155.1 Elephantulus edwardii
ATCCATTGGATATATTCAGTCACTCCTCTTTTAAATTCTGTGTCAGAAAGTTCCATCAGACTTTCTGGCTTCAGGGAATCCACTGATACTGTGTCACCCTTTGTAAATGACTTCTTGCTTTGCTTTTGTGTATTGTGTGGGATAGTTTGCTTTCTTCGAGACATTGATATGTTCCTGATCTGAAGACAATGCTCTTGAGATCAGTTGGGCAGCCACACAACTTGTGCATTTCTCTGAACTTCTGACTTCAGAGAAATGTCAGTTCAGAGCCTGCAAGGGCAATCTCTTGTTGGTAAGACAGGTCAAGGTGCTCCCGATTAAAGGCAAGTTGATTGCCCAGACATGTAGGCACTAGTGTGGAGCCAAATGGTGTGAGGAAGCACAGGGTTGGGGTGATTGCAAGGGCAGGTCAAACGCTTGGGGGACCTTGCTCAAACCTCTGCTGTCTCAGTGTGATCATGATTGGTGTCCCTACTCACATTCCTGCAGTCTGTTTCCTACCCAGTGGTTTTCTCAGTGTTCTCTGCCTGGTGGCACTTACGCAGGTGTCATTTGTTTACTTATTGCTATAAATTGGCCTCTGATTACTGCTTTTGCTGTTTCCCAGAAGTTTTGGTAAGTTATATTTTTATTGTCATGTGTTTAAAGAAACTTTTTAATTTCATTTTTTATTTCTAGTACTCACTCATGTTCAAGCAAGTTGTTCTTCAGCTCCAAATGTATGGGCTTTTTTCTCTTTTATCCTCCTGTTATTAATTTCTAAGTTTGTGGCATTGTAGTCTGAGAAGATGCTTTGTATTATTTCTATGTTTTTTAATTTATTGATGCTTGCCTTGTGACCTGTAATGTGGTCTATTCTGGAGAATGTTCCATGTACATTGGAAAAGAAGGTATACTGTGCTTTTTTGGGGTGTATTAGCCCATAAATATCTATGAGATTGAGTTGGTTTATTATGTGGTTTAATTCTTAAGTATCTATTGAGTTTCTTTCTGGTAGTTCTATCTTTTCTTGAGAGTAGTGTATTGAAGTTGGAGAAGTTTTTTGATGTGCATATGGATCTAATTTTTAGAAGGTCCCAATCATCTCTCTCCTGGTTGTAGGTTTTTCAAGATACTTGGAAGACTGCTCATATCATGGATTAGGGATTCTAGAATTCTTCCAAGCTTTCCTCTTATGAAGTCCTTGGTTTTACTCTTAGGTCCTAGTTCCACTTTGAGTTGGTTTTTGTGTATGGTATGAGATTTGGGTCTTGCTGAATTTTCCACAGGTAGTTTTCCAATTTTGCCAACATAATTTGTTAAAGAGATTTTCATTTCCCCATTTAACTGATTTCATCTCCTTGTCAAAAATCAGTTGAGCGTAGGTAGACAATCTGATTTCTGGGTTCTCAGTTCCATTTCGTTGGTCTAAGTGTCTGTCATTCTACCAGTACCATGCTTGAGTGAGATGCTTCCTATCTTGTCTCTCTTTTTGTCGGTAGTGCTTTGCTTATTTGAGGTCTCTTTCCATTCCAGATTGAATTGAAAATTGCCTTTCCCATTTCACTGAAGAATGGAATTTATGATTGTGTTGGGATTGTATGAAATTTGTAGATTGTCTTAGGAAGAAGCATCATTTTCACAATATTGAGTCTTACTATCCATGAATATGATACATTCTTCCATTTCTCCAAGTCTCTTTTTGTTTCTTGTAGTAATGTTTTATAATTTTCTTTGACTATTTCTTTCGTGTTTCTAGTTAGATTTATTCCCAAGTATTTAATCTTGTGCTTAGCTATTGTGATGAGTATTGTTTTTCTTAGCTCTGTTTCTGTATTTTCTTTGTCATTGTAGAGAAATGCAATTGATTTTTATATGTGGATCTTGTATCCTGTCACTTTGCTGAATTAGTGGACTATGTCTGGTTGGTTTTTCTAAGAAAAAAATTTTTTTATTTTTTTATTCATTATTGATTTTAATGAAAGTTTACAGAGACTTTGGATTTCCATTCATTCTTGTTACACTTTTCTCCTTGCCCACCCCTCCCCCTAATTTGCTCTTCTCTTTGAAAAGTAAAAGAAAAATTCTTTGTTATACAATGCCTCCCCCCAAGTCCACTCCACTATGCAGCCTTCATTCTGACTCTTGTCATGATAATAATACCTAATCATATATCCCTTTTAAACAGTTCTCTCCCTCATCTGTTTCAATGCAGTATACATTATTTATCCTCTCCTTTCTTTTCTAATTCACAAGAGTTTTATTACTAAACAAAAAAAAATATTATCTTCTATCACTCATGATCAGTTAGGCTAGTGAATAAGCATTGATACCAAATGTGGCACTATTATCACAATAATAAAACAAGCAGGGTACCCAGAAGGGAGGAATTTAACTAGAAGAGTTCTGCAGGACAGCCAGTGGACCATGTGCCTGTCCAAGATGTATAGAATTACACAATTTTAAAGACTTCATATTCTCAAAGGAAATACTCATCCTAGAACACAGTCCAGGAAGAATGCCTCCTCAAGGCTGAGCCATAAGTACTTAAAGATGTAGTATGGATTTCTTCTGTATATTAGTCTCTTTGTACCAATTTCTCATGTGGTGCGTCCTCTCCTGTGCTCAAACCACTAACCACTTCCTCCACAAGCACATACTTGTCACCAGGTCTGCTTTCTCTGCTAGACGGGTCACTTGCACACCATCCATCCTGTGGCTGAGTGTCAGGCTGAGGGATGATGAGATCACTATGGCAGCTGTGCTGATTATAGGGCGGGGGGTGGGGGTAATGCAACATCTTCTATTGTAGGTCCACTGGAGCCATTTGTAGTTCCAATATTCTGCCTGGAGCCCTGCCATGAGTGGTGAGTTTGCTGCATCAGGTCCTCCATGCTCTCTGACACTCTATTGTCTCTGTTGAACATAGGAAGCTCCTCTCTACCTTCTGGGGCTTCCATTTTGGGATCCACTTCATAGCTGAGCTCACCCTGAAAAGGAGCCTCTTCACACTTATGCCAAGAAGGTTGCTTAAGTGGCTTGGTATACTCCTGCAGGACGTCATGCACAGTGCTTTCCTCCTGCCCTTGGCAGACCATTTCACACCTTGCTGGTACTTCTTTGATGTATAATTATGGGCTCACTTGTCCTTATGCCTTTCCATTTAGCAACCAGCTTAGGATCTGAAATTGTGAGGTTTGGACCTTTTACAAAATAACCTTTCCCATATAGTTGCTCAATATTCTCTTCATTCCTCACAATTATGTTGTTGTTTATAATTTAAGTGGTCCTGACCAAAGGGGATTGGAAATGGAGACTCATAATGCTCACACACTTTTCTCTTCCTCTTTGGAGCATGGAAAACTGCTACAGCCATTTTTCCACCGTAGCTTCTATGGCCACAATAGTGGTTGTCCCAGAAACACAGGCCAAATGAACATCACATCTGGTCATTTCTTAAGTTCTCCCCCACCCCAAGGTCAGTCCCATTTTACAACAGTGGCACTATACAGTGTATGTTCTTTTGTGACTGAGATATTTCACTCAGTATAACGTCCTCCAGAGTCATCCATTTTGTATAATATTTCATGAGTTCCTTGTTTTTCAGTGCAGCGTAGTATTCCATTCTGTGAATATACCAGAGCTTCTCTATCCATTCGTTTGTTGATGGACACTTGGGTTGTTTCCAACTCTTTGCTATTGCAAACAAAACAGCAATGAATATGAGTGTGCATATCTCTGCTTGGGTTGCAATTATGGTTTCTTTGTGGTATATTCCCAGTAGTGGAATTGCTGGGTCAAATGGTATTTTATTTGCAACTTTTTGAGAAAACGCCATACAGCCTTCCATAGTGGTTGCACCATTTTACACTCCCACCAACAGTGAATGAGGGTTCC
>NW_006399874.1:926314-928208 GCF_000299155.1 Elephantulus edwardii
GGTAGAATGGCTTTGAAGAAGAAAAAAAAGACTGCTTTCTGACCGACTGACTGCCTTGAAGGAAAAAAAAGAACCTATTTTTGTGCATCATTTACCAATCATGCCACACAAGCATTTATTTTTAGTACATTTTATTTTTTCATAAAATTGCTAATGCCAAAGCTTTGTATTAAAATAAATTAAAAAAAAAAAGTCTGGCTCAGGGATTGGTCACAGGGGAAAAAATAAATGCTGTTTCTTAGCTTTGTTGGGGGATGAAGTAATCTTTGCCAAAAGAGGAACTTTCAGTGGCTCCTCAAGACACAAGGAAGAGTTGTTATCATAGTTGGAGAGCCTGTATTCCAAGAATTTGCAGATAAAGATCATGAAATATTGCTATTTCAAGGAGATGCAGAAGAACATGGCATATTATTTTAAATACATGGGTATTTAGTGAAAAGTTTTGGCTAAGTCCAGCCCAATTATGTAGATGTGGCCAAAGGTCCCATCAGACTCTTGCTTTTGGAAACTCAACATAAGGTAATCCAGTCAAGTAAAAACTTTCACAGAAACTATTGCTGTCATTTCTGTTGAGTCAGAACCAATTCAGAGCCAACCTTTCAGTGAGTTTTGAAGGTGGACTCTGCTGGCCTTGTGACAAGAAGCTGCTCTGCAATCCTGAAGGCATGTGGTAGGAGTCCACCAGCTGCTCCTCCGAAGGATGAGTAATGTCCTCCCGTGTGATTAATTCTCTTTGAAAACCTTCTGGAGGCTCAACTTAGGTCAGTTCCAACTTGATGGTAATCAACAATAAATCACACAGGTGGAGATTTTCTCTTTTTCCCTGGAAACTCAGTAAGTTACTACAGCATATATAGCGGTGGGGCTATGCTCAATAATTTAGTGTGATTCTTGACGTAAGTGGACATTTATTGGCCACATGCTCTATTGAGACATTTTGAAGGCAATAGTACTGTTTTGGTACAATGACATACTTGCAAAGAAGAAAATATGAAGTATGACATACTTTTAAAAATACTCTGTTCTCCAATGGTAGTAAGCATATTAAAATTGAGAGCTGTTTTTAGGTATCAAATAATCAATCTAGATATGAAAAATGAAGACT
This sequence comes from Elephantulus edwardii, assembly GCF_000299155.1. NCBI lineage: Eukaryota > Metazoa > Chordata > Mammalia > Macroscelidea > Macroscelididae > Elephantulus > Elephantulus edwardii. The sequence continues at coordinate 927,420 of NW_006399874.1, forward strand.
AACTCTCATTTAGTGTTGACCAAAAATTCAACTCTTCTAGCAGGGTCAGCCCTTTAGAGAACTTGCTTTCCTTGAAAAGCACTGGGCTTCTGAAAGTTTCTTTAGGGTATATTTCTAGTAGTGGAATTGATGAGTGAGTCTAATGGTATTTATATTTCCAACTTTTTGAGACAGTGCCATACTGCCTTCCATAGTGGTTGCATCAATTTACACTTCCACCAGCAGTAAATAAGGGTTTCAATTTCTCCACAAGCTCGTCAATATTTGTTATTTGCTTCTTTGAACTTTGCTATTGTTAATGAGGTGAAACGACACTCACAGTTGTTTTGATTTGCATCTCTCTTAGAGCTAGGGATTTTGAACATTTCTTTATGTGTTTGTTTGCCATCTAAATATCATCTTTGGTGAAGTATCTGGTCATATCCTGTATCAATTTTGCAATTGGGTTGTATATCTTGTTGAGGTGTTGAAATATTCCATAAATTTTAGGTATGAATTCCTTATCAGATATGTCATTACCATGTATTTTTTTCCCCCAATCTGTGGGTTTCCCTTTGATCCTGTTGGAGAAGTTTTTTTTTTTTTTTTTTCATTTATTTAACTTATTTTAATGAAAGTTTACAGAGACTTAAGGTTTCCAGTCTTGCATTTTCCTCCCTGACCACCCCCTCTCCCCAATTCACTTGACTCCTTGAAAAGTAAAACTCTTTCATTGTTATGCAAACCCCCTGCCCCAAGTCCACTCCACGGTGCAGCCTTCATTCTGGACTCCTGTCATGACAATAATAC
>NW_006399874.1:937518-953759 GCF_000299155.1 Elephantulus edwardii
GTATACTATTATATCACCTGCATATAGAGATAATTTTACCTCCCTTCTACCAATGTGGATATATCTTATTTCCTTCTCTTGTATTATTGCTATCACTAAGACCTGTAATATAATATTTAATAGGAGATGAGTTAGTAGGCACCCTTACTTAGTTTCTATTCTTAAAGGGAACACCTTTAATCTCTGTCCATTGAAAATAACATTGGCTCTTGGTTTTGCCTATATACTTTTTACCATGTTGAGGAAATTCCCCTTTACTTCTATTTTGTTGAATGTTTTAATGGAAAGGGTGTTGGATTTTGTCAAAGGTCTTTTCTGTGTCAATTGATAGGATTATGTGATTCTTGTTCTTTGTTTTGTTAATGTGATGAATTATACTGTTTTTTCTTCTTATGTTGAACCATCCTTGCATACCTGTTACTTGGTCATGGTGACTTTTTTTTTTTAAAATTCTATTTGCTATGAATTTATTGAGAATTTTTTTCTAAGTATTTGGTCCACTTCCTCTTGGCTTTCATATTTAGTTGAGTATAGTTTTTCATCTCTTCACAATCCATTATGATGCTGCCAATCGGTCCAGCAGTGAGAATCTTTGTTTTCTTAATATTGAGTCTCAATCCATACAGAAGACTGCAGTCCCTGACCTTCTACAGCAAGTGGTTTAGGTCCTCCTTAGTTTCAGCAAGTAGGGTTGTGTCATCTACAAAACGTGGATTGTTGATGATTCTTCCTCCAATCCTAATGCCACATTTCTCCTCATAGAGTCCAGCCTCCCGGATAACCTGTTCTGCATAAAGATTGAAAAGGTATGGAGACAGGATATAGCGCTGGCGTACATCCCTCCCAATTTTGAACCATGCAGTGTTTCCTTGCTCTGTTCTGATCCTCCTGGTCCAAGTATAGGTTTCACATTAGCACAATCAAGTGTTCTGGGATTCCCATTCTTCTCAGAGTCAGCCAGAGTTTATTATGATCCACACAGTGGATGCCCTTGTGTAATCAGTGAAACAAAGATAGACATCCTTCTGGTACTCCTTGCTTTCAGCCAAGATCCATCTATCATTAGCTACAATATCCCTTGTACCAATGCCCCCTCTAAACCCAGTCGACACCTCTGGTAGTTTTCTGTTGATGTGCTGTTCCAGTCATTGTTGGATAATCTTCAGCAAAATCTTGTTTGTATGAGCTATTAATCATAATGTTCGATAATTTCCACACTCTGCGGGATCACCTTTCTTTGGAATGGGAACAAATATAGATCTCTTCCAGTCAGTTGCCCAAGTGGTTGTCCTCCAGATTTTTTGGCACAACTTGGTAAGCACATCTAGGGCAACTCCTGTTAGTTGAAATATGTCAATTGGTATACCATCAATTCCTGGGGCCTTATTCTTGGCCAATTCTTTCAAAACAGTCTGAACTTCTTCCTTCATCACCATAGACTCTTGCTCATATGTTGTTTCATTAAGTTCTTCTGTGTCCACCAATTCCTTTTGCTACAATGACTCTGTATACTCTTTCTGTCTTCTTTTAATACTTGTAGGATCACTCAATATTCTGCCCAAAGCATCCTTACGTATTGCAACTTGAGGCTTGAATTTCCTCTTCAGTTCCTTGAGCTTAAGAAATGCTGAGTGAGTTCGGCCTCTTTGATTTTCTGACTCCAGCTCTTTGCACATTTCATTATAATACTTTACTTTGTCTTGTCACGCAGGCTTTTGAAATCTCCTGTTCAGGTTCTTATTGTCTTGATTTCTTCCTTCTGCTTTAGCTTCTCAGCGTTCCAGTGCAATATTCAGAGTCTCTTCTGACATCCATTTTGGCCTTCCTCCTCCGTCTTTGCAATGACCTTTTGCACTCTTCCTGGATGATATTCTTGATATCCTCCCATAACTCATCTAGTCTTTGCTCATTAGTGTTCAAGGCCTCAAACCATGCAAAGATGTCAGTCTGGAAACTAAGGTGCGCCTGATATGTGTCATGGTCTTTGCAATCACTTGCTATGCATAGGAAAGTTGGACAATGACTAGGGATGATAGAAGGAGAATTGATGTCTCTGAGCTGTGTTGTTGGAGAAGAGTATTGACTATACCATGGACTGCTAAGAAAATAAACAGGTTTGTCCTGGAGAGGGTGAAGACGGGCTAATTCTTGGAGGCAAGGATTCTGAAGCTTTGTCTGACATACTTTGGGCATGTTGCAAGGAGGGACCTGTCCTTGAAAAGGGACGTCATGCTTGGGAGGGTGGAGGGATAGTGCAGGAGAGGAAGACCCTCGATGAGATGGATTGATTCAGTGACAGGGCTAACAGGGGTAGGTTTGTCGGAGATGGTGAAATTGGCACAGGATAGGGCAGAGTTTAGGGCTGTTGTTCATAAGGTTGCTATAAGTTACAGGCAACTCGATGGCACATAACAACAACAACATAGTTTTTCATAATATTTGATTCCTCTCCTTTTCCTTTAACTTTGTTCTGTTGTACCATTCTTTCATCTGTTATTGAGATTATTTGTTTCTTTTCTTTCCTTCTTGTGTCTTTGTAATAGTAGCACTAGATAACTAATTACCAGGTTAATGTCTTTAAAGATATCACAATTTTTGTTGAACTCAAATATAAATAAACTGAGTTGCTTTTTTAAAAAAATAGTTCTTCTCATTTATTACATTTTACTTGGTGGTGTCATACATAATGTATTGGAGTATAAATAAAAGGTCAGTAGTTCAAATCCACTAGTTACTACATGAAAGAAAGATGGGAAGTCACTTCCTATGAAAATTCACAGCTTTGGAAACATGATGGAGGCTTACTGTGAGTCAGAATTACCTAAATGACTAGTTATTTTATTTTTTTAAATTGAAATGAATTAATAATACACAACTACACCTAACTGCACGAAATGCTAGTAAAGAATAAGAACAGAATTAACTCTATTCTAGGTGACACTGTGCCTTGCTGAAAGTTGACTCTCACCAAGAAAGGGAGCAGTCATAGCTCAAGCGGTAGAAATCCTGCCTTCTGTGTGAAAGAGCCAGGGTTGATCCCTGGCCAGTTCACTTCATCTGTAGGTGGAAGTGCATGTGTTGTTATAATGGTGAGCCAGTTTCAGCAGAACTCCTAGACTAAAATGGGCTAGAAAGAAAGACTTGGTAATCTACTTCTAAAAAATCAACCAGTGAAAATTACCTAATCTGCAGTAACCATGGGGGTTGGGCAGCAATCACGGGAGTTTGCAGTGTTTTGTTCCTTTGTGCCTGGAACTAGAAGTCCAAACTCTGGGTCTCCAAAAGTTGGGGTCAATTGACAATAGTAATAGCAATCTCTGTTTCTCTTTTCCATAGAGTCAGTATTCACTCATAGTTCACCCTCCAGTGGGTTTGCAAAGCTTTGACTCTCATGGAGAGTGATTGTCCATCTCCCTCTCAAGGAGCTGATGGTGGATTCGAGCCCCCAGAGAAGCACAGCCTTGGGGTTAGTGTGCAACCCCCCAACAACAAAAACAATAACTGGACCATACTAATCTTCTCTGCATCATTCCAGTGTTAATATATATGCTATCAAAGTGAGTACAACAATAATAGATTTAAGTATTTAATCTTTTATAGGGTATCTGTTTAAATAGATTACCAATTTATGTATTGGGTTACTTATCTTTTTAATTTGAATCCTTTGTCTATAATCTGTGTAAAGAGCTCTGGTGACATAGTCTGTAGTGATTTGCACTGCTAACCAAAGGCTGTGGGCCTCTCTAATGGCTTGAATCCATCAGCTCCTGTGAGAGGGCAAGATGAAGAATCTCCTTCCGTTAAAATTTATAGCTTCAGAAATCCATTAAAGGATTGCTGTAAGTCAGAATCAACTTGATGGCTGTGAGTTTTATTTTCTATGTTGCAAATATTTTTCTTCCATGCTAGTACTCATCGTCCAATTTATTTTACGATTTTTTAATGATTTTTTTATCATTATGTGTGTTCATTTTGTTCACTGTGTTTCGAGTTTTACTTCTAGCTTAGAAAAGGTCTCTTTCTCCTGAGATTATAAAACACGTTTCTGATTTTTTTGTCTACCTTCAGCACAGATTTCTCATTTAGTAATCAATCTTATCACTAGTATATAAGAAAAAAATGTATATATGTGACTTGGAAGTTGTAATTGTTACGTGCTGTTGAGTCAACTGTAGCTCATGAACAACAGATCCGAAACCTGGCCTATCCTGTGCCATCCTCACCGTCTCCAACCCACAAGAGTCTATTGCCTATGATCACTCTGTCAATCCATCTTATGGGTCTTCCTCTCTTATGCTGACCCTTCACCTCTCCAAGCATGATATCCTTCTTCAAAGACTGGATTCTTCTAACAATATATCCCAAGTAAGAGAGGTGAAGTTTCCCAGCCCTAAAGTAGGGCTCTTAATTTCTTTTATTTCCAAATATTATTCTCAGCCTCATTCATTAACTGGACTGGACTGCTCCCATATTTGAAATTCTTTCTTTATCATGTTGTCATTCCTATGTATACCAAAGTCTGAGCTCTTCCTTTTAGGATCTTTTAGCATCTTCTGTGATTATCCAAAGTTATTTTATTTATTATAGTTTTACAGAACTTTCTGAAAGGACAAGGTGTTCTTCACTATCTTCCAATTTTTATTTTCTGTATTAAACAATTTTCTCCTCTATTGTTCTCCAGATGGAGAGGAAATATATATTTCAAATGTGTATTTTGTACTTTCTTTATAAACATAAATCTTGCACAGGTATTCTTGGAGTTGATTTTGGATGTTGTGTGGCATTGTTGTTGTACGCCATAAAGTCAGAACTGACTCACAGAAGAACCTTGAGCCAGTTTTAAGAGGCTGTAAATCATGCAAGAGATTTCCTGTAGTTCTCCCATAGAGCAGCTGGTAGCTCTGAACTTTATACTTTTAGGTTGGGAGCACAACTCCTTACCACTAGGCCAAGACTGTATATATACTTGCAACAGCTTTTTCCAAATTCTCAATATATGATAGCTACTAAGTTAAATATTTCCATTCCTGAACTACTTACTGATTGTCCACTCTTTTCCCCCGTAATAATAATATCTAATAATTTGTCTTAGTAACTAAAGAGCTTCGATTTAACAAAATATATTTATTAAAGTCTCTCTTTTCACGTTTGAAGCGAAGTACTAAATAGAAAGAAAGGGAAAAAAGTCAGTTTGCCTGCCAGCTAGTTTCCCAGGCCCTGGGGTTTCTACCTGCCAGGTTTAATCCTCTGTTTCTATTGGGCCTATCATGCTGACCATGAAGACTCTGAACCCCAAGGCCGAAGTGGTTCAAGCTCAGGAAGCACGGGGGGTGGGGGGAGTGAACATCAGCATGGGGCCTGCAGGATGTGCTGTGAACCAGCCTGGGCCAAATGTCTCATGAAGATGCTGTTTTCTGGTGCAGGAGACATGAAGCTTACTAAAGATGGTAACGTGCTGCTTCATGAAATGCAAATTCAATATCCGTCAGCCTCCTTGATAGCAGAGGTAGCCACAGCCCAGGAAGACATAAATGACGGCAGGATTACACAGCTTCCAACGTTCTGATCATCGGCGAGCTGATGAAACAGGCGGACCTCTACATTTCTGGAGGCTTGCATCCTACAATAATAATAAAGGATTTGAAGCGGCCAAAGAAGAGGCACTTCAGGTTTTGGAACAAATCAAAGTAAACAAAAAGATGGATAGACACTTACAGATGTGTCCAGAACATTCCTGCACCCTAATGTTCACGTTGAACTCACTGATATATTAACAGAGGTTGTTGTTGACTCCATTTTGGTCATTAAGAAACAAGATGAACCTATTGACCTTTTCATGGTTGAAATCATGAAGATGAAACATCAATCTGAAACAGCTACAAACTTAATCTGAGGGCTTGTTTTGGAGCAGAGAGCATGGCATCGTGATATGAAGATGAGAGTGCAATGTGTCATTGGGATATGAAAAAAACAGACGTGAACTCTAACTTCTACAAGAGCGCAGAAGAGTGAGAAAAACTTGTAAAAGCGCAAAGAAAATTCATATAGATGACAGTTTAAAAAATCATAAACCTGAAAAAGAAAGTCTGTGGTGATTCAAAGAAAGGATTTCTTGTTATTAATCACAAGAGTATTGATCCCTATTCCTTGGATCCCTATTCCTTGGATATGTTGTTGTGTACCTTACAGTAGGAATTGACCCATAGCTGACCTCCCAGAAGGTTTTCAGAGATGGTAATCACACAGGAGGAGATTGCCCATCCTTCTGCTGTGGCCTCGAACCACGAGCCTTTGGGATTGCAGTGCAGCTTCTTGCCACTAGGCCACCAGTACTCCCTTTTCCATGGGTGCTCTTGCAAAAGAAGGCACAGTAGCTCTGCGCAGGGCTAAGCGGACAAATAGGGAGTGGTTGAGGCTTGCCTGTGGTGAGGTGGCTCTCAATTCTTCAGACGACCTGAATCCTGACGCTTGAGGTACGCAGGCCTCGTCTATCAGTACACCTTGAGGAAGAAGTTCACTTTCATCGAGAAACAGAACAACCCTAGTTCAGTAGCACTACTGATCAAAGGACCAAACACACAATCATTCCGATCAACGATGCCGTCAGAGACAGCTGGAGGGCCGTCAAGAACGCAACCAGTGATGGCTGTGTAGTCCAGGGGCTGGTGCCATGAAGTGGCAATGACAGGAGCTCTAGTGCAGCTGTCAAGGGCAGGGCTCAGCTTGGCGTACAGGCGTTTGCTGACGCATTTCTCATTATTCCCAAAGTTCTTGCTCAGAATTCTGGTTTAGACCTTCAGGAAACACTAGTCAAAGTTCAAGTAGAACATTCAGGATCTAGTCATCTTGTGGGTGTTGCACACAGGTGAGACCCATGGTAGCAGCAGAAGCAGCTGTGTAGGATAACCTCTGCATGAAGAAACAGCTGCTCAGCCCCACCGTATAACCGCGGTGATAAACGCCCGCCTAGCCACCGCCGTTGGTCTGGTCAGCGCCACAGTCTCCCGGATAGCTGGAAAGGCCTTAGTCAGGATGCTTTTAGAATTGTTTCATGGCAGGATTATGTATCAGAAGCAATCAAGGAAGCAGTTGTTGGTATTGATTGGGGTACTACCAACTCCTGTGTGGCAGTTATGGAAGGTAAACAAGCAAAAGTGCAGGAGAAGGCTGAAGGTGCTAGGACCACCTCCTCAGTTGTGGCCTTTACAGCAGATGGTGAACGACTTCTTGGCATGCCAGCAAAGCGACAGGCTGTGACAAACCCAAACAACACATTCTATGCCTCTAAGCATCTAACTGGCCGTGGATATGATGACCCTGAAGTACAGAAAGACACTAAAAACATTCCCTTCAAAATGGTCAGTTCTTCCAATGGTGATGCCTGGTTTGTAGTGCATGGAAAACGGTATTCTCCAAGTCAGATTGGAGTATTTGTGTTGATGAAGATGAAGGAGACTGCAGAAAATTACCTGGAGCATGCAGAAAAAAAAAAAAGATGCTGTGATCACAGTCCCAGCTTATTTCAATGACTCTCAGACACAGACCATTAAATGTGCTCTGGGTAATTATAAATCCGCAGCTGCTGCTCTGGCCTATGGTCTAGACAAGTCAGAAGATAAAACCATTGCTGTATATGGTTTAGATGGTGTAACTTTTGATATTTCTATCTCGGAAATTCAGAAAGGGGTATTTGAGGTGAAATCAACCAATGGAGACACTTTCTTAGGTGGAGATGACTTTGACCAGGCCTTGTTATAACATATTGAAAAAGAATTCAAGAGATAGCCAGGGGTTGATTTGACAAAAGACAACACAGCCCTTCAGAGGGTGTGGGAAGCCACTGAGAAGGCCAAGCGTGAATTCTCCTCATCTGTGCAGGCTGACATCAACTTGCCCTATCCTACAATGAATGCTTCTGGACTGAAGCATTTGCACCTGAAATTGACCCGTGCTCAGTTTGAGGGGATTGCCACTTACTTACGTAATCAGGAGTACTATTGCCCCATGCCTAAAAGCTATGCAAGATGCTGAAGTCAGTAAAAGTGTTATAGGGGAAGTCATTCTTGTTGGTAGTATGACTAGGATTCCCAAGATACACCAGATTGTGCAGGATCTTTTTTTATGGCGAGCCCCAAGCAAAGCTGTTAATCCTGATGAGTCTGTGGCCATTAGAGCTGCCATTCAGGGAGGCGTGTTGGCTGGTGATGTCACTGATGTGTTGCTCTTGGATGTCACTCCCCTTTCTCTGGGTATTGAGACTTTGGGTGGTGTCTTTACTAAATTTATTAACTGGAACACCACTATTCCAACCAAGAAGAGCCAGGTATTTTCTACAGTTGTTGATGGACAGACACAAGTGGAGATTAAAGTATGCCAAGGTGAGAGAGAGATGGCTGGACATAACTTGTGGTCAATTTACTTTGATTGGGATTCCCCCAGCCCCTCATGGAGTCCCTCAAATTGAAGTTACATTTGGCATTGATGCCAAAGGAATTGTACATGTTTCTGCCAAAGATAAGGGCATTGGATGTGAGCAACAGATCGTGATCTAGTCTTCTGGTGGATTAAGTAAAGATGATATTGAGAATATGGTTTAAAATGCAGAGAAATATCCTCTGATGAAAGAAGGGATGCGTTGAGGCCGTTAACATGGCTGAAAGAATTATTCGTGACAAAGAAACCAAGATGGAAGAATTCAAGGACTAATTGCCTGTTGATGAGTTCAACAAGCTAAAAGATTTCTAAAATGAGAGCTCCTGGCTCAAAAAAACCAACAGTGAAACAGGAGAAAACATAAGGCAGGCAGCACCCTCCCTTCAGCAGGTATCTTTGAAGCTCTTTGACAAGACATACAAAAAGATGGCATCTGAGAGAAGAGGCTCTGGAAGTTCTGGCACTGGGGGAAAAAAAGGAAGATCAACAGGAGGATAAACAGTAATAGTAAATTTTGGAGCAGAAAGGAAAATATTATGACACTTGGGAATAAAAGGACTTCCTGAGCAGAAATAGGCAAACTTCAGTCTTACTGTATTTTTGCAGTGTTCTATATATAATTTCCTTAATGTGTACATTTAGTGACTGTTAGCTGATGATCATTTAATGACTGATCAATTACAACAACAAAGTTCACATTGTTCTATCCCTAACCTATCATTTTCCAGCTCCATGTAAAAGGTGGGAGAGGATGGACAATGTATTAAGGACCTGGTATTGCTTCGTGCTGAAGTAGCCATATTTTCAAAGGGTAAAACTGTCCCGCATGCATTGAAAATAGTCAGTTGTAGACCTAGAGTGTATGTTGTAAGATTCTTCTAGTTAATCACGGTGCCCTTCAAGGCAAGCCAGCCGTACCTTGTGGGTAGATGGGGTGGAGAAGCTTCCTCTCTCTTAGATACAACTTTTAAAACAAGGTTAATTGTAGGTACTCTTAACTTCCCTTCCCTAAGGCATTTTTTTTTTGGCTGCCTTATGGTCTCTGTAGCTGTTACTCGTACATCATTGGTTGCTCTTTTGAATTTTTTTTATAAGTATGAAAAACATCTTAAACTCACATTTCAAGGGTGAGGCCCTGAAATTTTGCTTTAAGAATGTTACATGATTAATGCTTCCTGATTACCTGACCTAGACATTTGGAGAGATTTTCCCAATACTGGCCTGCAGTTTGGAAGAGCTGATAAAATGAAGTCAGTAAGTCTGTTTCAGAGAGGTATTTTTTCCCCCTCAGGTAACCTCACCCATTTTTTAGTTTGAGATCTTCAAAGAATCTTTACATACCTGCAATAAAATTAGGGCTACTATTTCAAGCTGCTTTCAGCTCTAAGGAGCAAAACATTACTGTAATTGAAATAAATTCTAGAAACTTTCCTGTAGTTTGGTGGCCCAGAAACCTATGTCCTTTTCTGGGTGTTCTTTGTCCCAAAGTCTCTCCTGTAATTTTCACATACAGTATGTAAAACCAGAAAGTGACATCACATATCTTTAGAATTTCCCAAGTCTCTGAAAAGACTGCATAACATTGTTTACCATTAAGAACACGGTTTTAGACATTATTAGATGCAATGTCTCTTTCTGCATTGTTTGGTATAATGATATCTAGAAGTGAAATTCATAAATGATTATATGAAATGCAGATATACACTTTTTTTAAACTCAATTAAAAAAAAAAGAAAGAAAAGAAACAGCTGTCCACCCTTGCCCTGTGATTGCTATCAACATCCTTTGGGTCAATGAGACTGTGCGAGCTGGGATGTCTTCCCTCAAAGGCTGAATCAGTGCCACAGTACTGAGCTTGTCTTCTCTGAATTATGAAAACTAGGGAGATCACAAATGGAATTTTTGTTCAAGCTTCATGTGATTCTAAAGGATTTTTCTGTTCCTGTGTTCAAATAGGAGGTCACTTCACCTATTTAAATTCCGAAATCTAGTGTGTTCTAATTGCACTGAAGTGTATACATACAAAGCAAGTCCTTTACCCACCCAACAAGTATTTACCTTTAGCTGCAGTGGCTGAAATGACTTTAGATAAACATATTAACTATCTCGTTCATAAATACTCCTTCAAAAAGGAGACAAAACAAAACAATAAATAGAAAAAAGAAATAGTATAGAAAAGAGTTATCCAACAGGCAAGGAAAACTATTATTACTATTTCAATTATATCACTTTTTATTCTTTCTTTTAAAAACAAAGCAGAAAAGAAACCAAAGCAACAGAGTTGCTGTACCTGGTGATGTGGTGCATAACTATCAGGCTTTCAAGTGAAGATTCAGTGGTTCAAACTCACCAGCAGCTCCTTGGGAGAAAGATGAGCAATTTCCTCCTGGAAAGGTTTACCATCTCAGACACCCAGTGGAGGGTGACTAGGAGGCAGAATCTATGTGACAGTGATGGGCCTCTGTTCCCTTCACCCATGCTCCTGGGTCTATTATCTTATTACTAATCTTCTTCCCCCTTCCATTCTTGCTATATTTGTGTAGTTGTTTTTAACATAATTGTGATCACACTGTATAATTATCTTCATATCCTTCTTAAAGAATAAAATGCATTCAGTATGCAAAACCATTTCACTGGGGATTTGTTTGTTTTATAAGGGATTGCGTGCTTCTCATTAATGTGCAGAAATGCTAATGCAGCTACTGCTACTGAGAGTTACTTCGCTGAGTGACTTTTCCCTTCATTTGCCTGGCTTGCTGACATTTATACAACCCAATAATAGTTCAGCAAATCAGTGTCCTCTCTCCCTATTCCACACATAGCTGCTGACCTCATTGCACACTCAGCTGGTTCCATTTCAGGCCTCTGCCAGATAACTCTTATAGCAGAGGTGACGCAGTGACTGCTGGGGGTATATAACTGTTTAAGAGTCTGAATGGATCACAATTTTTCTAATTGAGGTTTTTCTAAGAATATCTTAAAAAAATCATAGCAGTCACATGTATAAGTTTGTGTTTGGCTGGATTGGTTTGCCTCCTCCCCCATATTCTTTTTTTATTATTTATTATTAATTTCAATGAGAATTTACAGAGACTTTGGATTTCCATTCATTCATTGTTGCACTTTTCTCCTCTCCCAACCCTCCCCCCTAGTACACTACTCTCTTGGAAAAGTAAAAGAAAAATTCTTTCATTGTTTTACAAATCCTCCCCCCAGGTCCACTCCACTATGCAGCCTTCGCTCTGTACTCCTGTCATGACAAAAATACCTAATTACATATCCCCTTTAAACAGTTTTCTCCCTCATTTGTTTCAATGAAGCATACATTATTAAACCCATCTTTCTGAGTCTCCCCCTAACCCCGAGGTCAGTCCTGTTTTACAACAATGGCACCATGCAGTATTTTTCCTTTTGTGACTGAGATACTCAGCATAATGTTCTCCAGAGCCACCCATTTTGAATAATATTGCATGAGTTCCTTATTATTCAATGCAGCATAGTATTCCATCGTGTGAATATATCATAGCTTTTCTATCTATTCCTTTGTTGATGGGCACTTAGGTTTCCAACTCCTTCCTATTGTGGACAAAGCTGCGATAAACATGGGTGTGTGCCCATATTCTTTTTATTATTATTTTTTTATTACAACGCTTATTGTTTAATTGAACTGTTCCATACTTCATAGCCTATTACATATCTTGACAGACAGCTCAAAATATTAAACTTTTATTGCTGTTTAAATTGCACTTATCCCTTTTCTCTATTGTATTCTTTTTTTTTTAAAATTAAATTAATTTATTTTTCATTTCAATGAACATCTACAGAGATTTTGGAATTCCATTCATTCATTGTTGCACCCTTCTCCCTGCCCCCCCTCCGTTTGCTCCTCTCCTTGAAAAGCAAAAGAAAAACTCCCTCAATGGTACATAATCCCTCCCCGCACTTCCCCCAACCCCGCCCCCAACCCCAAATATAATCCACTCTGCAACCCTCATTCCGTACTCTTATGATAAACAGCACATATTCTTTTAAGTAAAATTTTTTCATCTATTAGCCATGCTGCAGTACATGGTTCTCTTTTATTCCAACAGCTCTATAATCAATCAAATGACTGAACTTTCAGCTATCTGACAAATATGTTACCCACTATGCCACCAGGGCTACTTAGAGGTATACTGTTGTTGTTATGTGCCATCGAGTTGAAATTGACTCACAGCTGCCCCTCCAGCGAGTTTTCTGAGGCAGTAAATCACACGGGAGGAGATTGCTCATCCTCCAGCAGCACAGATCTATAATAGAAGAAAAAAATTTAAAGGATTGACTGCTTTGAAGACTTCTTGAAGAAAGTCTTCATAAATTCACACTGTAGCTGAAATATATGTTTGAACAGAAAAATATTAGATGCAGTTGAATTCAAAGGATGGTTATTTTCTTGAATTTGGATGACTGAATAAAAGCAGCATTAATTAGAAAATTAAGGTGTAAATATGAACTTACTCCTCCAGTCGTTAAAGATGCACCTTGATGTGGTCCTCTAGAGCTTGAAGTTCAGGACTTTCATTTCCGCTGGATTGACTACCGTATAGGTGAATTTAGCCAGATGGCAAAACGCTCTAGGATTTAGCATCTTTAAATAAAAATTAGTGGTGACCTATCTTGAGAGTTCTTTATTGGTTAAATGGCATTTAGTAAGTCCTTGATAAAAATTTCTGTAAGACATTGAGAATTCTGCTTCACATCTAGATTTCTACCCTGAACATGGATTCTCCGTACTTATGTGACATTAATATCTAAAATGAAAATTGGACTTTAATATTTGCTGCCTTTGTTTTCTCACTCCCTTGTTTATATCACATCTGTGGCATAGTATTTGACAAGGACTCAGCTAATTTGTTGGTCTAGAATTTGAAGGGTAAATGGACTGCTCTATTGGGCTAAGACTGGTCCACTATTTTTTTTTTTTTTTTAGAGTGCCTACATAGAATCACCTCTGGGGCCAAAAGCACATAATTTTAAATTTATTTGATAATAAATCTTCAAATTCAAAGGAAAACCTTAGGAAAATCCAAGATACAAACCTCATAAAAGACATTTGTTATTGTTGTATGCTGTCAAGTTGGAACCAACTCATAGCTAACCTTTCAATAGATTTTCAGAGGCAGTAAATTGGACAGGTGGAGGCTGCCCATCTTTCGCCTGGAGAGCAGTTGGTGATTTTGAGCAAGATGCTTTTGGGTTGACAACACTGTACCACTAGTTTACCAGAGCTTCTTGATAAAAGAGGCAGTGGACTTATTAGGAACCAAATACTGGCTTTGTTTGAACATAAGATGTACATCTCAAGTTGGCTTTGATGGAAGGAAATTCTAAAAGTTGCTATGGTTGAGAACCTGAAAAATATTTGCTTTAGAAACACAAATAACTTTGCATATAGGACTAAATGTAAATATTATTTATGAATACTCATATAACTGAAGTTACCTTTTTATATAGTATAAAGGGTTTGCCAACCCCAAAGTGCTTCTGGTTGTTGTTATGTTCTATTGAGTATCTGTGACTCATAGCAACCCTATGTACAATAACTCTGAAGCCTGCCCTCTCCATAGCCAGTCTCTCTAAAGCTGACAAACCTACTCCCATTGCCCTAGTCACTGTATCAATTCATCTCATCTTGGGTCTTCCTCTCCTACACTGTTCCTCCACCCTTCTGAGCATGCTGTCCTTCTCCAAGGACAGGTCATTGAACATGGCATTGCCACAGATGAAGGGAAGAACTATTTACAAGGAATATGTAGCTAGGCATTATACGTATGGCAACAGCTCAGAATAAGAAGTACATCACTACAAAGAAGACTAGGGCTGGGGAGGTAGCTAATTGTGTAACAATGAATGAATGAAAATCTAACTTCTCTGAAAATGTTCATTAGAATCACAATTAAAATAAAATTTTATTTTAAAAAATCCCAAATGCCAGGAAAAACCCACATACTTGTTATTCCTACTACTCCTATTACCCAGGTACAACAGCTGTCACCTTGGGGTGTGATGTAGTTGTTGTGAAGAGGATTTCCCAGTGTAGCTGAGTCCACCCAATGGCCAATTCTAGGGGTAAATTGAGCATGAGCTTGGGCCTGTATCCAGTCTCATGTGGAAATGAGCAGAAATGTCTGCGAGTGACAGCTGAAAAATATGAAAAGTCCAGATAAAGTCTGTGCCATTTGGAAGTGATCCGTTCTCAGTCAATGGATTTACACCTGTTATCTGAAGGATTTTAAAATAATGATAATTCCAAGAGAACAGAAATAGTCACATACTTAAATAAGTCAGCCTTTATGAATGGAACAAAACAACCACATGTGTAAGTGGGAGGCAGGGAAAGGGAACAGTTGGTGTTGTGCTGATGACAACTCAGGGAGCCTCTATTTGTATTGAGTAGACTTGTTCCACAGAATTCAATGACTGACTTGGAAGTAGACCAGCAGGACATTCTTGTAAGTCACCTCTGTTGCTGCTTCTGGGTGTCATCAAGTTAAGAACAACTCATAGCAGCCCTGTAAACTACAGATTTGAACCCTGTCCATCACCATCCTTGTCCTCCCTGAAACAGTTAAGCTCATTGCTGCAGTCACTGTGTCAATCCATCTTGTTGAGGGTCTTCATCTATTTCACTGATGCTCCACCTTTCCAAGCATGTCGTCCCTCTCCAAGGAATAGCCTCTCCTAGAAACATGCCCTAAGTGTGTGGAACAAAGTTTCACCAACTTTGCCTTCAAAGAGCACTCGGGCTGCATTTTTTTAAAGATACATCTGTTGGTTCTTTAGGCAGTCCATGGGATGCTCAATGCTCTTCTTCAACTCCACAGCTCAAAGGCATTCATTCTTCTTCTGTTATCTCTATTCACTGTCTAGATGCACAGAAAGTGACTGAAAAGATCGTGGTCAGAATCAGGTACATCTTAGCCTCAAACTGATGTCATTGCTCCTCAGTAATTTGGAGAGGATCCCTCACTACAGATTTTCCCACTGCAATACATCTGATCTCCTGACTGCTCGTACCAAGCATATTGATTGTGATCCAAGTAGGATGAAGTCGTTAACAGTTTCAGTCTTTTCTCCATATATCATGATGTTGGCTATCGGTCCACTGGAGAGAAATTTTGTTTTCTTGATGTTGAGATGTAATTAATATTGGAGGCTGTATTCTCTGAACTTCTGCATGAAGCACTTCAAGACTTCCTCACTTTCAGCAAACATAGTTGTGTCATCTGCATACCAAAGGTTATTGATGACTCTTCCTTTGATCCTGATGCCACATTCTTCTTCATAAAGTCAAATTTCTCAAATAATTTGATCTGCATACAGATTTACTAGTTATGGATCATTATAATGCACATCTTTTACTTTTATTAATTTTTTAAACTTTTATTAATTTTTAACCATGCAGTGTTCCCTTGTTCTATGTGTACAACAGCCTCTTGGTCGGGGTGTAGCCTTCACACAAATACAGTTAAGTGTTCTAGGATTCCCATTCTACTCAATATTAGCCATGATTTGTTATGATTCATAACAAATGTCTTTGTATGGTGAATAAAGCACAAATAGACAATCTTCTGGTAGTGTTTGGTTTCATCTAGGATCTTTCTGATAGTTGTTGTTATGTGCTGTCAAGTCGCTTGCAACTCATAGCGACCCTATGTACAACAACCCGAAACTCTGCTCTGTCCTGTGCCAATCGCACTGTCTCTGACACTCCCATCCTGATTACCCCAGTCACTGAATCAATCCACCTCATAGAGGGCCTTCCCCTC
>NW_006399874.1:954979-956377 GCF_000299155.1 Elephantulus edwardii
TAGCTGAAATATGTCGATTGGTATACCATCTATTCCTGGGGCCTATTTTTTGCCATTTCCTTCAAAGCAGCCTGAACTTCTTCTTTCATCACCATAGACTCTTGCTCATATGTTGTTTCATGAAATTCTTCTGTGTCTGACAATTCCTTTCAATAGAGTGAAATTCGGCTTGATCTTCTAGTTGTTCTCTGTCTATGTTAGGTCATAGCCATTTTTTATGATCTTCTGCAGTATTTTGCTTTGGAAAATAATGACATTATTAAATTGAAATGAATTATATTGTCCAATAATTTCCGCTTTCTGTTGGATCATTTTTCTTGGGAATGGGAACAAATAGGGATCTCTTCCTGTCAATCAGCAAGGTATCTGTTTTCCAAACTTCCTGGCATAAACTTGTGAGAATGTTGAGGGCTGCATATGTTAGGTGAAATATGTTGATTGGTATCCTATCATTTCCTGGGACCTTATTCTTTGCCAGTGCCTTCTTTGCAGCTTGAACTTCTTCCTTCATTGCCACTGGCTCTGCTCTTGATCATTTGGTACTTTCTAAAATATTTCAGTGTCAGTCAATTCTGTTTGGTACAATGACTCTGGGTATTCCCTCCATCTTCTTTTGATGCTTCCTGGATCATTCAAGATTTTGCCCATGGCATCTTTCAGTATTGCAACTCAAGATTTGAATTTGCTTTTCAGTTCTTTTAGCTTAAGAAATGTCAAGCAACTCCTTCCCTTTTTTGTTCTCTAATTCCAGCTCTCCACACATTCTGTTAGAATATTTAGCTTTGCCTTCTCAAGTCACCTTTTGAAATCTTCTGTTCAGCTCTTTTACTTTAGCATCTTTCCCCTTTTCTTTGGCTTCTCGATGCTTTAGTGCAATTTTCAGAATCTCTTTTGACATTTGTTTTTGTCTTTTCTTTCTTCTCTGTCTTTGTAATGACTTTCCCCTGCTTGTTCATAGATGATATCCTTGATATCACCCCATAACTTATCTAGTCTTTGATCACTGGTGTTCTATGTTTCAAATCTGCTCAGAATATTACCTTTAAATTCAGATAAAATAGACTTAAGATCAGATTTTGCTTCTCATGGATTTGTTTTAATTCTTCAGCCTGAATTTGAACTTGCTCCAACTCTTACATAAAGGGAATCAATTCCACCACTCTATATGAAGTTGAATAAGTGATGATCTCAGCTTCAGGTTTACATGTTTAAATACTCTGCATAATGCATATTCACGTATGGATTTATACGCTACAAAAGCATTATGAGGACTCTCTGGCCTGATATCTCTCTCAAGGTGTCCCATTGTTCTTCTCAAGCCCTCTGGCACTATGGAGAAGGAGGACAATATAGTGGTCTATATGAACCCAATAACAGTGGCCAGGAACACCCGGGGAA
>NW_006399874.1:960342-977496 GCF_000299155.1 Elephantulus edwardii
AACTGAAATTATAAAAACAAGAGCAGAAATAAATGAAATAGAAAACAGAAAAACAATTGAAACTATCAACAAAACTAGGAGTTGGTTCTTTGAAAAGTTCAACAAAATCGATAAACCACTAGCAAAACTCACAAAAGAAAAGAGAGAGAAGACGCAAATAATCCGACTACACCAAAATAGTAGCCATGAACAAAGCACAAACAAATAAGCATGGCTGTGTTCCAATAAAATGGTATTTTTAAAAAATGCCTATTTGGCTCACCATTGTTTGTCAATTCTTGTTCTAGTTAATGTTAACTTTTTTTTTAACCATCACATAGGCTTTCTGATGACAACAGAAAAAGATCACAGAGCACTTATGTCAGAAACCTGAGTTTTAATCTCAGGGTACCAAGATATCCAACCCCCTCCCCACCCCATACCAGGAAGCAGTCCTCAGACAGAGAAGAAAAACACTGCATAGTTCAAAACCAGAAAAGAAGTGTTTCAGGGATTCATCCTATCTCCATACCTTTTCAATCTATATTCAGATCATTTGGAAGGCTGGACTTTATGAGGAGGAATGTGGCATCAGGATTTGAGGAAGACTCATCAACTACCTATGTTATGCAAATGATACAACCTTGCTTGCTGAAAGTGAGGAGAACCTGAAGCACTTGCTACAGAAGGTCAAGGACTGTAGTCTTCAATATGGGTGCAAGCTCAACATTAAGAAGAAAAAGATTCTCACCACTGGATCAACTGGAAGCACCAATGGATGGAGAAGATATTGAGATTGTTAACAGTTACAGCTTGCCTGTCCCCACAATGAGCACTCTTGGCACAGCAGTCAGGAAATCAAAAGACAAATTGCATTAGGTAAATCTGCTGTCAGGAACCTTCCCAGAGTACCGAAAAGCAACAATGTCAGTCTACAGACTAAGGTTTGCCTGATCCAGGCCATGGTCTTCACAATTACTTGTCATGCATCAGAGAGCTGATGACTAAGGATAATAGAAGAATTGATGCCTTTGAGTTGTGGTGCTGGAGAAGTCTTGAACATATCATAGACTGTCAAGAAAACAAATCATTCTCTCTTGGAGAGGGTGAAACCAAGGTTTTCCTTGGAGGCTAGGGATTTTGAAGCTCTGTCTCACATACTTTGGGCATGTGGCCAGGACAGACCTGTCATGTTCATTATCTATGGTATATTCATGCAATGGAATACTATACAACACTAAAAAACTATGAACTCATAAAACATTATACAGCATGGGCAACCCTGGGGGACATCATGCTGAGTGAACTCTCTCCATCATAAAAGGACAAATACTGCATAGCACCACTGTTATAAAGCAGGTCTGATATGCAGGGTTGTATTGGGAATTTTAATGGTGCCTAAAACAAGCAAACAAAAATGTTCATGACCATCACATTGATTCTGACTCATAATGACGCCGTAAGACAAACTAGAGGTACCTGATTGGAGATGCTAACATTTCTGCTAGCAAACCAACATTTAACTCACTCCTCTACCCACTGCCATCAAGTAGATTCTGACATACAATGGCCTTCTTTTGTGTCTTCTAGGTTGCAACACCCCCATGATACATCTTCAAGGATATGAACATGTACAGCCAAGCACAATCAATAAGAGTGCATCTAAATCCCAAAATCAATCTCCATAATAGTCTATGTGTTTCCTACTGCCAAAGGGGCCCTTTAGAGTAGTGAGAGAAGATCTTCACCCTGAAACCCACAGCGTCCCTTTTCAGCAGGAAGTAGCTAAGAGAATACGCCATCCCCTTTTCCTTATGACTCAGGGTGAAGTCTCTCTCAGGGAGGAGTGATAGGGAATGGCAAAGGACACACTGACAAAGAAGATTAATCAGAACTGGCTTTGACAAGCACTGTGGCATTTGGACAAGAACAAACTGGGAGGAGGGTAGAGAGAATAGTGCAACAATGAATGAGTGGAAGCCCAAAATCTCTGTAAATGTTTATGAAAATTAATAAAATATAATTATCGAAAAAAAAAAAAACAGTGGCGAGATAAAGGGGCCCAACTCAGCCTTCAGGACCAATGATATCCGATTATCTGAATCAGCCAAGGCCTACCTGGGATGAAGTGAAAGAACACCTACAAAAGAAAAAGAAGGGCTCCGAGGCACTGGCTGAATTTGAAGAAAAAAAAATTAATGAGACTGAAAGATAGAACTAGAAAAACACAAGAAGAAGCTATTCAGTCGAATGAGAGCTCATCTGAAAAAAGAGAAAAAGGAAAAGAAGAAATCTGGTAGATATTCATCTTCTTCATCAAGCTCTGGCTCTACCAGTTCTTCAGATTCTGAAGATGTGGATAAAAAGCAAGAGGAAAAAAGAGAAAGGAAAAGAAGAACCATTCACATAAATCTTCAGAAAGCTCCATTTCAGAAATGGAATCAGACAGTAAGGATCGTTTTAAAAAGAAGAAGACATCAAAGGATGTAACTGAGAAAGAAAAAGATGCTAGAGAACTCAGCAAAAAAGGGGAAAAAATGTATCCTGAAGAGAAATCTTTGTAATCTGAGTCTCTGTCAGCATCAGATTATATTGATGTTTTCAGAGGCAGTTAATCATACTAGAGGAGAATGCTCATCCTCATCCTTCTCCCAGGAGCAGCTGGTGACCTGGAACTGAGCAAGCCTTTGGAATTGCAGCACAGCTTCTTGCCACTAGGCCACCAGAGCTGCTGGACTAGAGTACCTTTAATACTCACACTTCCCACTTTTATAAATGTAGTAGCTGTGCTTCCTGGGTAGGTCAGAGCTGGATACAAGTAATCTTGCTCTTTTGTTGAACTTAGTAATAAATGTCTTTGGACTCTGTGTGTGCTCCTTTGAGGCAACCAGAGAAAAAGCCCTTTACAGCATGAAAAAGCCCCAAAATCTCAAGAATTTACCTCTACTTTATAAACTAAACATATTTTAGCATTAGAATATGTCATATCACTTGAATAAATTTTAAGTACACTTCAGTTTTGGAGAGATATCATTTCAAATAGACACTAGTACTTTTTGAACTTGATAATTAAAAGATCCTAAAATGCATGATTTATTTTGTTACATTTTCACCAGTTATGTAACCAATGATAGCTCTTTTATTTTTATATGGATTTTTGTTTAGGCTGCAATGATTATAACTCCTGCACTTGCTACCTTCAGTTCATTTCTGTGTTTAATGACATACTTGCTGAAAAATGTCACATGTAAGAAGCACTGTTTTGGTTTATTTTTCACAAACAGCTTCATATTGAAGCTGAGACTCACCATAAACAAGGTGAATTATAAGCCTGGCATCCTGTGTCTTGTTACATAAAGCTATTGCCAGAATCTTAGTCAATGCAATGTTGTAAAAGTTTGTTGTCTTTTTATTAATAACATATATAACAAATCAAATTATTACATTATTTTTCTTCCTGTGTCATATTTTACTAAGATTTAGTGCCTCCTATATCTTGCTGAGTTGTTTACTGGTAATGTTAAAAAGAACTGATAAATCATTTTCACTTTATCTCTTTATATATCCAGGTAACATGAAATGTGACTTGATGTACAGTTAATGCTTATTACAGAGGGTGTGACAATTATAATGGCTTATGCACAAAAGATTTTGGCATGCTTGACAAGGCTGAAGAAATAGCTATTTTACTTTAAAAAAAGCAATATGAGGGTCAAGCATTCTAATGTATTGATTAGAGTCCATCCCTGATAGACATCACACTGAGCTCCAGAAAAGTAGTGTGAATCATGCCTTTCCAAATTAGCTAATTTTCTGTTGAGATAGCTGACATGAGCAATTTAATAGGAGCAAACCATTCTCAAGCCTTACACTGGCTCTTTCTTCTGAATTTCTTAGAGTATTGCAAATTACTATTTGCCCACAGCTGCACGAAAATAAAGCATTTCATTTGTTGCAAATAGCCTGTCAATGTTAGAAGAGGAATTGATTTCATCAGTAGCTTAAAATACTGATGAAATGGGTTCCAGCTCAAGATGTTTAAAACAAACATAACTAAAATTAACCAAGTAGCCATGCTATTTTAAACAGTGCCTGAAATGTAGTGAGTAATCAATAGACGCTGCATGGGAAAATAATGCTGTCTTAACTGCAGTTTAGCAAATGAGTAGGGACATAAGAGAAGATGGCAAGGGTTTGATTATATGCTTATGGTTTGAGGATCTGTTAACATCAGCTCTGGTGATACAGTCATCTAGTCAGCTACTCAATACAGGAACAGAAGGAGGAGTTTATATGACTCACTCCTATAGCCTAGTGGCAAGAAGCTGCACTGCAATCCCTGAGGCACGCGGTTCTAGGCCCCCAGCTGCTCCAAAGGAGAAGGATGAGCAATCTCCTCCCCTGTGATTAAGTGCCTCTGAAAACCTACTGGAGTGTCAGCTATGAGTCGGTTCTGACTCTACGGTATACATCAACAAGCACCACCACCTGTAATTCGGTCCACCACCAGGTGTAATCCAGTCGAACTACATTTTTCTCCATCTCCACTCTCTCAGACCTCTCCAGTACTGGCCTGAGCTGGTATGTCTGCCTCCAGTCATATTTCTTAAGTAAATGAATACACAGTCTCATGTCAATTCACTGCTTACAAGCAAGCTTCCAGTGAATTCTTATTACTGGAGTCCACAAAGCCTTTCATGATCTTTCTTCACTGCTTCCTTCTATTATCTCTTCTTGTATCCATCAGTCCCTTACTCAGCAGATCACCATCTTGACCTGCTGTTTGTTTCTCAAATGCACCAAAACGTATTCCTGCTTTGTGGCCTTTGTACTTGTCATCTCCATTGTTTTGAACAATCCCTTTAAAACTTGTTACTGCATCTTATTTGGGCTACAGCTGAAATGTCACCTCCTCACATGGCCACATTAACCATTACTCAGTCATTCTTCATCAAGTTCCTTTACTTTATTCCTTCAGGGCATTGATCACAATCTGCTGTCCTTGGTTTACTTGCTATTATCTTCCCAGAGGCAGAGACCCTGCCTTTCTTGCTCACCTCTGTATCCCCAGCCCTTACTACCTGTTAATTGTTGAGCGATGGTAATGACGCTCACAGGCCATTTTCTTTTATTTGGATTGCACCTTTCAAAAAGGAAAAAGTAGAAAATTACAGTGGGTGACCATTGGCAGAATACTGAGTTCATTCACCTTTATGCCTTCATTGTGGGAGGAGGAGGCTGGCATTCCAAAGTGACATAGCTCGTCGTCAAGGGCTGAGCCGAGACTAAAGCCAAGTCTCATGATGCAATCTGGCGCCCTCTCTAGAGAATGATGGGCGAGGACTGGCTTCAGAGCAACTGGATTTTGTGGCTGAGTGAACCGCAAAAGAGAATGTGCTGAAGGAGAGCCTGAGAAAGACACATCATGAGACCTTTTAAAACAAGGCTGGTGAAATGATCCTATGATAACAAATAAAGGAAAACGTGTGTGTGGTGAAGAGTTGTCCTTCCCATCAGCAGTGAGAGTCACAAGAGTGATTTGCTCTTGGCAGAAGTGACTGGCTGTAAAAAGCAGGGCTGAGTAGACACTCTGGCAGGTTGAAGAGGACAAATCCTGCAGCAAACATTAAAAAATATTTTTTAAAAGTCATTGGACAGAACAAATACAAACTTTTTTGCAAGAAGAGGCTCTTCTGATCAGAATATACAGAATTAGGGTTGATGCTGAGATTATGCCAAGTATATATCAAACCCCAAACCTCATTGCGGATTCTGACTCGTGGTGACCCTGCATCAGGTTTCCAAGGTTGTGAGTACTACCTGGAGGCAACTGCTTCATTTATTTCCCTTGGATAACAGCTCAATTCTTAACCTACTGTGTCTACAAGGCTCCTTACTAGGCGTCAGTGAAGGGAAATTTTCGCCCAATACTGAGCCAAAGGCTCTGTACTGAAGGGAGAAATGACAGAATACAGTCACTGGATATCCAGCTTGTTTCTAACTCTAAGGCTGTTCCTCCCAAAGCCATCCACAAGGTTCTTAGATAATAGTGGAGAGAAGAGGTGGTGGGCTTGCTGGCTGGGCTTATAGCAAACTAGCACTGGCCACAGAAGAAAACATTTCCACCCATCTCCACCATTTCCATTTAAGTAGTACACTGAACCTTTGACTTCTTCCAGGATTTGCTCAAATCTCCCAGATTTAGAGCAAGTTAACAGTAGCAATGGAAGAAAATCCTTAACACCCTTCTTTCACCTTGGGCCAAGGGCAGCACCAGTGTACAGGATCCAGCTGAGACATTTCTCTTACCTGGAACATTACTTTGCTGTGCCGGCCATGAGCTTCAGCTAGAAGGCTTCAGCCCCACCCAGGGCCCCATCCTGTCACACCACCACTGGCCGCAAATGGATCCTGGCCCATGAATTTTCATGTTTGCTGTTAGAGCAGAGACAGTAAGTCATAGGACAAGGATCTAAGAAGCTCTAAGATAAGAATATTCCTCCAGCACCACCAGAGCGAGAAAACCTTCCCTTAGTGTCAGTGCTTGGGATTCAGACATAAAGTTTCCTAAACTAGCAGGCTTATTTGTCAATTTGTTGTACTGGGGGATTGATCTGCATATTGCTAAACTTTGTAGCTTGGGTATCTATATTCTTGCTTGGTTTTTTGGTGGCGTTTTTTTTTCTTCTTCGGCCTCTGAATTTTCTTTCTTTCTTTTTTTTTTTTTTAATTTCCATTCATTCATTGTTATACACTTTCCTCCCTGCCCACTCCTCCCTCCCAGTTCACTTTTCTTTTTGACAAGTAAAAAAAATAAAAATTATTTCATTGTTATACAATCCCCTCCTTCCAGATCCACTTCAACATGCAGGTTTCATTCTAGACTCTTGTCAGGACAATAATACCTCATCATATATTCCTCCTAAACAGTTCTCTCCCTCATCTGTTTCAATGCAGTATATATTATTTATCCCCTCTTAGTTTCTCCCAAATTCCAGTGTCAGTCCCACTTTACACCAGTGGCATTATGTAATATTTGTTCTTTTGTGAATGAGGTATTTCACTCAGCATAGTGTCCTCCAGGGTCACCCACTTTGTATAATATTTCATGAATTTCTTGTTTTTCAACACAGCATAGTATTCCATTGTGTGACTATATCACAGCTTCTCTATCTATTCATTTGCTGATGGAAACTTGGGTTTCCAACTCCTTGCTATTGTACACAAAGCCGCAGTACACATGGGTGTGCATATATCTGCTCAGGTGGCAGTGATGGTTTCTTTAGGGTATATTCCTGGTAGTAGGACTGCTGGATCAAATGGTATTTCTATTTCCAACTTTTTGAGGAAGCACCATACTGCTTTCCGTCGTGGTTGCACCATTTTACACTCCCAATAACAGTGAATTAGGGTTCCAGTTTCTCCGAAACCTCACCAGCATTTGTTGTTTGCTATTCTCGCTTCTTGATAGTTTTTCTAACTACTATTGCTCTTGTCTATCACTTAGATAACTTGTGGGTCTTTTGATGTTGAAAACTGTGCCACTGATGTGTCAAATACCAGAGGAGTCACCTATGATGGACAGGTTTTAATAGAGCTCCAGATTAAGACAGACTGGGCAGTAGGATTTGCCATCCATTTCTGAAGACCCCATGAACAATAGAGGAACATGGATAGATACAGTATTAGAGATAGAGCCCATATTGGAAGTCAATTGAAATGAGGAGAGGCACATGCAAACAGGTGGAACATGGAATGTATGAAGTATGAATGTTGGAAAACTAAAGTTATGAAAAGTGAAACGGAACTAATGAACATCCACATTCTAGGTGTTAGTGAGATGGGATGGACTGGCTTTGGCCACTTTGAATCAGGAAATCACAAAATATATACTATGCTGGGAATGAAAAAGAGAGGAAGAATGGTATTGCATTCATAGTTAAAAAGACAATTTCAAGCTGTAATCTGAAGCTCAATGTTGTAATAGAATATTATCCATAGACATACAAAGACTTGTTAATACGACTATTATTCAAATTATACAGACCAATAGCTAATGGCAAAGTTGAGGAAAGTGAAGATATTTATCACATTTTATAGTCCATAATTGATGTTTTACCGGTAACTGGTGACTGGGATGCAAAAGTTGAAAACAATAAAAGAAGGAAGGGCAGTTGGAATGTACTTGATGACAGAAAAGAAGCTGGAAAGAAAAAGACCTAATTTTGAACATTCAATGACTTATTTATGACAAATACCTTAAAAAAAAAAACCCCAGAAACAAAACCTGAAACAGCAACTTTACACACAGACCTCACTAAATGGCCTGCATAAGCGTCAGATTAACTATATCTGTGGAAGGAATGACTGCAGAAGCTTAATATCAGCAGTCAAAACCAGGTCAAGTGCTGACTGAGGAACAGAACATCAATTACTCATGTGCAAGTTCAAATTGAATCTGAAGAAAATGAAAATACATCCATGAGAACCCAAATACGAACTTGCATCTATTCCATCAGAATCTAAAGATCATTTTAAGAAGAGGTTTGAAGCACTGAACACCAATGACTGAAGACCGAGTGAGTTCTGGAATGATATCAAGAATACCATCCATGAAGAGCACAAGAGGTCACTACAAAGATAGAGGAGGAAAAAAAATCCCAAACCAACCCAAAATAGATTTCAGAAGAGACCCTGAAAATCACATGAGAATATAAAGAAGCCAAAACAAAGGGAAGAGATGCTAAAGTAAAAGAGCTGAAATGGAAGATTTGAAAGGGCACCAAAAGAAAACAAAACAGATGACGTGGATGTTCAAGGAGGACCACTTATCGGAACACAGATGCCTGGAATCAGCCAAAATCCATGCAAAATATTCCAACGGGGGTCTGGTGATTGCAGTAAAAGTCTTGGGCTCTCAAATTGTTGACATTGACAAATGGAAGTACTTGGTCCTATCCAACATCACCGTGGCTCAGTTCATGAGGATCATCAGAAAAAGGATCCAACTTCCTTCAGTAAAGGCCATCTTCCTCTTTATGCATAAGACAGTCCCACAGTCCAGCCTAACTATGGGATGGCTTTATGAGAGGGGAAAAGATGGAGATGGATTCTTGTATGTGCCTACAGTGGAGAGAACACTTTTGACTTCTGAGGGACAGCGCTGATCTGGGTGCACCGATCCTCTTTGTGTAGGTCTTCTTGACATAGACCTATTAGTGCATTTGTAACTGGATTTATTTCTTAATATATTAGAAAGTTTTATTTCTTTAGCCTAGTAGATTATCATACAGAGTTTAACTTTTTCTTTTTTGTGCATTGTGCTCATGGCTATATGCTCCAGGGAACTTGTTAGTTTGGGAATCCTATTTAATGAAAATATTTCCACACTGAAGTGAGGTAGGCAGGATATTAAAAAGAAAGAGAGATACATTTATTGCAGATTATGTTTGGAGTGTTAGATGGCTAAGTATTAAAAGCATTCAGATTAAATCCTTAGTTATCAGAACACTTGTTTCACAAGACTTTTGCCAACTGTCAAATCATGGACTGAGCTAATCTGTTCGTCTTTCTGATTCTATTAAGGTAAATAATTAACAAGAAAACTTGCAAAGGGAAAAACAAAACAAAGTATTATATCATTACTATCACAAACTAAAGGACTTTATTGCTGAAGATCATTCAAAATACCTGGAGCAATACATAGAGAACAGCCAGAAGTTCAAACTGGATTTGAAAAAGGCCTTGTTATCAAGGATATCATTGCTGATGTCAGATGGATATTGGCTGAAAGCAAACATACCAGAAGAATATCTATTTGTAGTTTTTTGGTTATGTAAAGGCATTTAACTATGTGGGCCATACAAATTATGGTTAATTTTTAAAAGCATGGGAATCTCAGAGCACTTAACTATACTCATGTGAAACCTATACCTAGAACAAGAGGCTATTGTACAAACAGAATAAGGGAACACTACATGTTCTAAAATTGAGAAAGGTATATTTTATGGTTGCATCCTTTCTCCATACCTATTTAGTCTGTCTGCTGAGGAAATTATTCTATAAGATGGAATCTATGAATACAATGTGGCATCAGAATCAGAGCAAAACTCAATAACCTACATTATGTAGATAGCACTTAAGAAAAGCAATGACAACAATGACAGCATAGAGAGAGATCAGTTGGCCTAGTGGACAGAAAGTCAGGCTCCCAAGCCAAAGGGTGACTCTAATCCACAGCCCTCAGGCTTGTTTTTGGTGAAACATTCTTCTAGGTCGTATAACCCTGCTATGTCCACTTGCTGTATAAAGGTAACTCGTGGTTGCTGTGTGGCTGAACACTGTGACATTGATGTGTCAAATTCGAGAATGGTTACCCTTGGTGAACAGTGTCTGGTGGATCCCCCCGAATAAAACAAGCTTGGAAGCAGGAGTGGCATCCACTTCCATAATAGCTAGCCTCTGGACTAGCTTGCCTCTGGAAACCCTATGAACCTGGAGAAAAGACAAAAGTTAAACTGGTGCCCAGGTCTTTCATTCATTGGGTCGCTATGATTTGCCTCCAACTTGATGGCACTTAACAACAACAAACAATGCAGATAATACAACCTTTCTTGCTGAAAGTGAGGAAGACTTAAAGTGGTTGATGCAGCAGATCAAAGAACATAGCCTCCGATAAGAATTGCATCTCAACATCAAGAAAACAAAAATTCTCACCACTGAACCAATAGGCAACACTAGGATAGATAGGAAAAAAGATTAAGACTGTCAACAACTTCATCTTACTTCGAACAACAAACATTACACTTGGTTTCAGCGGTCAGGAGATCAGGAGACATATTGCACTGGGAAAATCTCTATCTAGTCAGGTACATCTCCAAATAATTGAGGAACAATCATGTCAGTTTGAGGGCTAAGATGTGCCTGATTATGGTCATGATCTTTTCGGTCACTCGCTATGACTCTGAGAACTAGATAATGTTTAATGTTAGAAGAAAAATTGATTCCTTTGAGTTGTAGTGTTGGAGAAGAATGCTGATTGCCAAAAGAACAAAGAGATACATCTTGGAGAAGGTGCAGCCAGAGTGCTCCTTGGAGGCAAAGATGCTAAAGCTTTGTTTCATATACTAAGGGTATGTTGCTAGAGAGGCTATTTCTTGGAGAAACATATTACTTTTGGAAAGGAGAAGGGACGGCAAAAGAAAGGAAGACCTTTCACTAAGTGGATTAACAAAGTGGCTGCAGCAATGGGTTCAAGTGTGTCAGAGATTGTGAGGATGACACAGGATAGAACAGGGTTCAGATCTGTTGTTCATAGAGTCACTATGACTCCAGTCACGTAACACCTGTCACTACTGACCGGCACCTAACAACAACAATAATGCACACATACTCTCTATACACACATTTGTGCACAGATATCCTTCCCTCTCCCCCTTTTATGCTTTCCACACTATGACAGATTATATCTGGCCATGAAGAGTGTCAAACAGACTGGAAGCTGATCATTCCTGGTCTTTTAGGTGTGAACCTCAAATTTATCATCCGGTATACAAAAAAATTCCTTGTTGTAGAAAATGGTTAACAGTGCAACTACTAATGAGAAATAAGATATTAATACACATCAACTCAGAAGCATATCAGAATAAAGGTCTGACTTCTGAGAGGTCAAAGCAATTCTGTTGTTGTTAAGTGCCATCGAGTCGTAAATGATTCATAATGACCTATGAATGAAAGATCTGAACATTTGCATAACTTCCATCTTTTCTCCAAGTTCATAGGGTTTCCAGAGGCAGGCTATTGTGAAAGTGGATGCCACTCCTGCTTCCAAGCTTGTTTTAATCAGGGAGCTCCACCAGACACTGTCCACCATGGGTAACCATTATCATATTTGACACATCAGTGTCACAGTGTTCAGCATCACAGCAACCTCTGTACAGCAAATGAACAGACCAGGGCTATACAGCCTAGAAGATGTTTGACCAAAAACAATTAAAACCAGGCCTGAGGGCTGAGATTAAAACCACTCACCTTTGGCGTGGTAACATCACTTTCTGTCTACTAGGCCCACTGAGCTCTCTCTATGTTGTTGTTGTTAAGTGCCGCTGAATCGTAGACGACTCATAGCAACTCATATGAATGAAAGACCTGAACACTTGTATATCTTTCTTCATTTCTCCAAGTTTATAGGGTTTCCGGAGGCAAGTTATTTTGGGAGTGGATGTCACTCCTGCTTTCCAGCTTGTTTTAATTGGGGAGCTCCACCAAACACTGTCCACCATGGGTAACCATTATAAGCAATTCTACTCTGTAAATTAATCGTCAGGGTTATTATGAATCAGAATTAGCTAAAAGCAACTGACAACAACAGGATTCCTAGGATTGCAGTTTCAAAGTGTCACATTTTAAGTGACTTCTAAGACCACCAAAGGACCAGGGATTAGAACTTTAGCACCAATTTTGGAATTCAATCCATAACAGTTAAGGAGGAAATTCAGGACTTGATGAGCAAGGGCAAGAGAGAACAAAATCTAGGGCAAATTTTCTAGGAATTAATATCAAAGATGGATAGAGAAGAATTAGAACAAGAGTATTCAATTAAGGGCAGAAGCCAGCTTTAAATTAAAGGGTCTTTGGAAGATAAGGAGACTGCTAATTTATCCAGGTTAAAGCAGTTCACCTAGGTTAAAACAAAAACGATTGTGGTCAGGTTGATTCTGACTGATGACAGCCTCACAGACTATGTCAGAGTAGACTGCTCAATAGGGCTTTCAGTGGCTGGTTTTTATGAAAGTAGATTGCCAGACCTTCAAGTTTTCCATTAGCAGCTGAGCATGCCACCAATTCTAAACAAAGAGAATCTTAGCTTATGTTAGTTAGTAAGGTCTAACTTAGTCTACCTATTTAATAGTCAGTGGAGGAATATTTTGGGAGTGGATGTCACTCCTGCTTTCCAGCTTGTTTTAATTGGGGAGCTCCACCAAATCAACCAACATAAGTGCTTGCTGTAGAAGTAGAAGGTCAAGGACTGCAGCTTCCAAAATGGATTGAAGCGCAACATCAAGAAAACAAAGATTCTCACCACTGGGCCGATTGGTAGCATAATGATAGATGGTAAAGAGGTTGAGATTGTTAATAGCTTCACTTTGCCTGGCTCCACAATCAACACTCTTGGTACCAGCAGCCAGGAAATAAAAGATGGAATTACATTAGGAAAGTCTGCTGTTAGGGACCCTTCCAAAGTCCTGAAGAGCAGTGATGTCAGTTTGAAGACTAAGGTGCACCTGATGCAGGCCATAGTCTTTGCAATTACTTGCTATGTGTCAAACAGCTGGACAATGACTAGGGATGACAGAAGAACTGATGCCTATGAGCTGTGGTGCTGGAGAAGAGTATTAAATATACCATGGACTGTTAGGAGAATAAACAAGTTCACTCTAGGATTAAACCAGGCTGCTCTTTGGAGGCAAGAATTCTGAAGCTTCATCTGACATACTTCGGACATGTTACAAGAAGCCACCAGTCCTTGGAGAGGGACATCATGCATGGGAGGGTAGAGCAACAGTGAAGGATAGGAAGACCCTGGATGAGATGGATTGATTCAGTGACTGAGGTTAGGGGGGTAGGTGTGTTGGAGACAATAAGGTTGGCACAAGATAGAGCAGAGTTTAAGGCTTTTGTATATAGGGTTGCTATGAGTCACAAACAACTCGACGGCACATAAGAGCACTACCATCTATATATTTATATACACATAAGACTCACTGAAGGTGTATTTACTCAACCTCAAAGAAATGTTCTGAAATATAGCAAGACTATAAGTGTGTGTAAAAAAAAAGTTTGGAATTGGAATGCAATTGAACTTCCTGTAACTCATTGCACTATTTGCCTGTAACTATGCTGTAATTTGCATTTCTGTCTGATTAATACAGGATGGAAACTTTGTAATAATTGCTTTGTGGAAAGAGAAGTTCTTGATTTCATTTGTGCCCTTCTCTCTCCTGCCTTGTTCACTTAAATAATATGTGATTAACGCAGTGATTACCTGCGTTAGAATCTGGAGATCAGCACAACTCCGCCTCTCTCCTCCCCAACTCCCAGAAATCTTTTCTGGCAATGCTTCGGGGTGTGCCCTGGCCAATGCAGCCTGAGGTTACCTGCGTTAGAATCTGGCATCAGGATTGGTGGAAGAATCATCAACAACCTGCATTATGCAGATGACACAACCCTGCTTGCTGAAACTGAGGAGGACCTGAAGTGCTTGCTGCAGAAGGTCAAGGACTGCAGCCTTCCATAGGGATTGAAGCTCAACATCAAGAAAACAAAGATTATAACCACTGGGCCAATTGGCAGCATCAGTATGGATGGTGAAGAGATTGAGATAGTTAAGAGTTTTAGTTTATGTGGCTCCACAGTCAACACTCTTGGTAACAGCAGCCAGGAAATCAAGAGACGAATTGCATTGGGAAAATGGGTTATGAGGAACCTCTCAAGAGTAATGAAGAGCAACGATGTCAGACTGGAGACTAAGGTGCACCTGATCTGGGCTATAGTCTTCACAATCACGTGCTATGCATCAGAGAGTTGGACAGTGACTAGGGTTGATAGAAAGAGAATTGATGCCTTTGAGCTGTGGTGCTGGAAAAGAGTGTTGAATATACCATGGACTGCTAGTAGAACAAATAAGTTTGTCCTGGAGAGGGTGAAGCCAGAATGTTCCCTGGAGTCAAGGATTCTGAAGCTTCATCTGACATATTTTGGGCATGTTGCAAGAAGGGACTGGTCCTTGGAGAGGGACATCATGTTTGGCAGAGTGGAGGGGTGGCGAAGGAGAGGAAGATCTTTGATGAGATGGATCGATTCTGTGACTAGAGAGGTGGGAATAAGTGCGTTTGAGATGGCTAGGTTGGCATAGGATAGAAGAGCATATAGATCTCTTATACATAGGGTCGCTGTGAGTTGCAAGCGACTCGATGGCACATAACAACAACAACAGAGCAGTGATATTTTCAATCATCTGATATGAATGCTGGACTTCAGGAAGAGGAGTGTGGCATCAGGATTGGAGCAAGACTCATCAACAACCTGCAATATGCAGAAGACACAACCTTGTTTGCCAAAACTGAAGAAGACTTGAAGAGTTTGCTGCAGAAGGTCAAGGACTATTCTTCAGTATGGATTGAAGCTCAACATCAAGAAGACAAAGATTCTCACCATTGACCAATTGCCAGCACCATGAAAGATGGAGACGAGATTGAGTTTGTTCACAATTTCAGCGTGTCCACCTCGATCAACACTCTTGGCACCAGCAGTCAGAAAATAAAAAGACAAATTGCACTGGGGAAGTCTGCTGTCAGACTTCTTCAAAGAGCTGAAGAGCAATGATGTCATTATGGAGACTAAGGTGTACTTGATCCAGGCCATTGCCTTTACAATTACTTGCTATGCATCTGAGAATGAAACAATAACTAAGGATGATAGAAGAATCAATATTTTTGTGTTGTGGTGCTGGAGAAGAGTATTGAACATAATGCAGATCACCACGAGAACAAACAGGTCTGTCTTGGATAGGATGAAACCAAGGTGCTCCTTGGAGGCAAGAATTTTGAAGCTCTGTCCTACATGGCATGTGGCCAGGAGGGACCAGTCTTTGGAGAAGGCTATTATAATGCTTGAAAAAGTGAAGGGACAGCACAGGAGAGGAAAACCATGGATGAGATGAATTGACACGGTAACTGGGGTAATGGGGATAGGTGTGTTGGAGTGAGACTGGCTCAGGATAGGTCAGGATTCAGCACCCTTGTGCATAGGATTGCTGTGCGTCGCAGGCGATTCGACGACACATAACAACAGCATATGCATGTGGAAACTTGACAATGAACGCAAAAGATTAAAGAACTGGTGTCGTTGAGTTATGAGGCTGGTGAAGAATACTGAAGATAACATGGATTGCCAGGATAACAAACAAATTTGTCTTAGGAAAAGTACAGGAGAATTCTCTTTGAAATGGAAAATGGTGCGACTTCCTTTTATATATTTTAGTCATGTTATCAGGAGAAGGGAAAGCCCTCCCTCAAATGGATTGAGATAGTAGTTTGCAACAATGGGCTCAAATTTAGCAACAATTGTATGACTGAGGCAGGACCAGGCACTGTTTCCTTCTGTGGTATATGCAGTTGTTATGATCCTATGAGTTGAAACCCACTCAATGGCATCTAACAACAAACTCGGTGACATTTCTTCTTGACTTTCATTGAATATTTAACAGTTTAAAGTAAGACCACCAGCTCCCAAGTATCTGTGAAGTAGATTTCCAAGTAGAGGGATGACCTATCATGGTGTTTGTAGCCCAAGTAAGGTAAGGAGGTCTGTATATACTGGGCTAGTTCCTTCTGTGAAATCAGAGCTCAAGTGGAATGAAGAGGGCATAGCACAGAAGAGCTGCCTAGTTCAGGGTACTGGCACCCACTTTGGGTAAGGACAGTGTCCAGGTAGGCTATGTTGAAGGCAATGTTTGTGACACTGTGGATTCCCTGGCATAGCCATAACCAGGCTGCAGCTGAGATCAGAGTTTAGACAGGACTGAGCACCCTCTGCAAACAGAGAATTCCACCCAGCCTCCCACAGGGGGGATGCCGTGTCTGAACTTAGGTCTTAGTTTCAAGATTAAGCTTACCCATTGTTATGTTGGTAACACTTAAGTATAAGGAAAATATAGTCTCTGGAGATTGGATTTTTTAGGAAGATTGGCTCGAACTAAATAAAAACTATAGGGAGACGAAGAAAGGGGCCTTTTTACAGTGCTAAGCTGTGAGAGGACCTCTGCCGCAGCCTTCCCTCTTTTTCAGAATTCATTTCCTAGTGTCCCTGCTTTACTCTGTGTCTGATTTCCAACAACACTCATTCATTCACTCATTGCTATTAGAATTAGAGTTGGCTTATAGCTGACCCTCCAGTGGGTTCTCAGAGACTGTAAACCACACGGGAGTAGACTCTTCATCTTTCTCCCATGGAACAGCTAGTGAGCTCAAAACTTCTACCTTTGAGTGTGCAGCGCAGTCCTTATCCACTGGGTCCCCAGAGTTCTGTTATGTGACAGCAGTAAAGGGAAATTGGTTTACAGAGAGAGCGATTGATGAAAGAAGTAAATATATTGAGGATACTGGGCCCTAAGTT
>NW_006399874.1:977611-985198 GCF_000299155.1 Elephantulus edwardii
TGTGTGTGTGGGATGAGACTTAAGTATGTCTGTGAATGAGAGGTTTTGAAATGTGTGGATGTGGATAAATAGATAAGTAGGTGGAGTTTGTTTATTGAGAAAGCCTGAAACTGGTGATCTTTTGTTAGCAATGGGATTCTAAATCCTTTCTTTTTTTCAAAGTCAACTGTTCATTGATAATAGAAGTCTTCTGGGAGAATAAGTAAGTTAGCATAATGTGAAGTTATGAGAGAGTCACATACTCGGAAACACTAGATTCTTACTTTCCTTTCCCATCTGGGTAGCACCATTGTCTCTTTCACTTAAAATAGAACACTACTGGTTATTGGTAGATTCCTCCCTCTCCTTTACGGATGTCATGCCTCCTGAAACACAAGTACATTTTAAATCATATTCATCCCTATTTAAGATCGGCTTCATGGCGATGCAACCAGCGCAGTAGTACAGGGCTCAGTTCTCAGAAGCATTTCATACTTGGGCTTTAGGATCTGCCATTGTCTTGAATTCTTAATAATTTATCTTTGAAGTCTGGGGGGGGCGTGTTAGTGGAGCATGTTCAAGGCATCAGTTCAAACACAGTCACACCTTCGCCATCTCCTGTGGGAGGGTTCTCAGCTGGCTTTTTCACCATCTAGTGCCCCTGGTACTTACTTGGCCTTCTCAGCCTTCCCCCTCCTGCTTAGCTGAGGAAAGTGGAGGTCAGGTATCCGAAGAGGGGGTGCTGTCCATGTCGGTGGCAGCAGCCATATCTTGTGGGTGCCTTGTAGAGGTGATAGCTTAGTGGGGAGTCATTTAAAGTAGCTTCCATTTCATCCCCATCCAGTACCAAACTTATCCTAACGCAGAGGTCTAAAGATTCGTGGAACTTGAAACAGGCAATCGAATGAGGAGACGCCTGGCTTGAATTCCTTAGAACTCATGCCCATGTTGGTCTAGTTGCTGATGACAGGAGGAATCAGGCAGTTATTGCCGCAAATTTGCTCATATCTCACTTTACCAGGTGAAGTCCAACCCGCACCCCTCCACCTCCACTCGAAGTGTCTCTGTGTCCCCAAGTGCTCTTGCTCAGAGTCACCCTGAATGGCGCTGCCTGAGGGAGGGAGGGTGCTTCCCCTTCTTCCAAACTTCTGAAGTCTTGTACTCTCCCTGCTGGCCAGCTTGAGACACTCTGTAGGGATCAGCTTGAAATGCAAATGTCTAAATTCTGATTACGTGTTCTGACATTTGTACTTAACACTAGGACTGTACGATATAAAGATAAAGGATAAAATTTTTGCTAATAAACTAAAATGTTAATACTTTCCTTAGAATATATTTAAAAGCCAGATTTAAAACATTAACAAGTTAAATATGAAAGAAAGGAAAAGAAATTGCATATGTACATTTTTAATGGCACTTTTCCCTGTCTTTTGGGTTGGCTTTTTTTTTTTTTTTAACATCTTAATGACTAATAAGGAGCATAGAAGGAGAATTGATGCCTTTGAGCTGTGGTGCTGAAGAAGAGTATTGAGAGTACCATGGACTGCTAGGAAAACAAACAGATTCATCCTGGAAAGGGTTAAACCAGGTGGCTCCTTGGAGGCAAGGATTCTGAGGCTCCATCTGACATACTTTGGACATGTTGTAAGGAAGGACCTGTCCTTGGAGAGGGACATCATGCTTGGGAGGGTGGAGGGACAGCGCAGGAGAGGAAGGCCCTCTATGAGGTGGATTGATTCAGTAACTGTGGTAATTGGGATGGGTGTGTCAGAGACAGTGCGATTGGCACAGGACAGAGCAGAGTTTAGGGCTGTTGTACATAGGGTCGCTATGAGTCGCAAGCAACTCAACGGCACTTAAAAACAACAAAGCAAGAAAGTGCAAAATATTTTCCTATTCAGCAATTTGTGCATATTTTATTTTGTGACATTGCTTGCAATTCCCTCAATACTTTGGATATGTTGTTAGGAAAAGCCAGTGCTTGGAGGAAGTTTCCATGCCTGGACAGGTGGAAAGGACATCATGCAAGATCAGGAAGACTTTGGCAAGATAGATTGGCAGGGTGCCTGGAGCAATGGGCTCAGTGTATCAGAGATGATGAAGACACCTCAGGCTAGAACAGGGCTCAGATCCATTATTCATAGGATCACTGAATTATACTTGAGTGGATGGCACATAACAACAACAACAACAATAACAATGTAACAGTACCCTTCCCAGTCCTTTCTAGGCTTCTG
This sequence comes from Elephantulus edwardii, assembly GCF_000299155.1. Lineage (NCBI taxonomy): Eukaryota > Metazoa > Chordata > Mammalia > Macroscelidea > Macroscelididae > Elephantulus > Elephantulus edwardii. Next base: position 979,828 of record NW_006399874.1, read on the forward strand.
GTTTTCATTCATCCTTTCTTCCTGCCCCTTCCTGCCTTATAAACTTTTGTTTGAGGCAAATAATGTCCTTTGAGTCCGGTATAGTTCATCAATCCTTACAGGATTTTTGTTGTTAGGTACCATTATTGTTGTAGTTGTTGTTAAGTACCACTGAGTTGAGTATGACTCACAGTGACCCTATGAACAATAGATGTGATGCCCTGTTCTATCCTGTGCCGTCCTCACAATCTACAACAGGCTTGAACTACTGCTATAGTCCTTGTGTCACTCCATCTAGTTGAGGCTCGTTCTCTCTTTCGCCAGCTCTTCACCTTTCCAAGCATAATATCCTACTCTAAGGAACGATCTCTTTTAGCAACATATTAAAATTATGTGGGACAAAGTTTTATCATCTTTGCTCCCAAGGAACACTCTGGCTGCACCTTCTCCAAGAGATGTGTTTGCTCTTTAAGAAATCCATGGGATCTTCAGTATTAAGAATACTGAATATCATGGGTATTAGTGTTTATTTCATAAAACTGTTAGCTTGACTGAGAGGTAATCTCCCAGAGTGGGTTCAGTTCTAGGTTGAAAGATGTCTATGGGCTATGATATCAGTGGTTCTGCTAGTCTCTATTAGACCAGTAAACCTGGCCTTTGTGTAATTGTGAATTTTGCACTATGCTTTCCCTCCACTCTATTCAAGACCTTCTAGTGAGCCCAAGCAGAGTGCCCAGTAGTAGTGATTAGGCACTAATTTCATGTTGGTTCAGGCTAATGGAGACTGTGATTGTAGTGGTCCATTAGTTTTTTGGACTAATTGTTTCCTTAATCTTTGATTTTTCTCTTTTGTGCGTCAGACTGCAACAAACCAATCATTGCAACTTATTTATCTCCTTTCCCTTGTTTTTTAAAGAACTTATTCACTCATTGACATAGAATTGGAAGACTCTTACCATTGGACCAATTGATAGCACTATGACCAAATGAAAAGAGATTGAGATTGTTAACAATTTCAGCTTTCTCCCTTCCATAATCATCTCTTGGTATCAGCAGTCAGAAAATAAAAAGACAAATTGTATTGGGAAAATCTGCTGTCAGGAACCTCTCCTGAGTACTGAAAAGCAACAATTTCAGTTTAGAGACTAAGGTGCATCACCTAATCCAGGCCACCGTCTTTGCAATTACTTGCTATACATCAAAGAGCTGGAGAATGACTAAGGATGACAGAAGAAGAATCGATACTTTTGAGTTGTGGTGCTGGAGAAGAGTATCATTGATTGCCAAGAGAACAAACAGATTTACCTTGGAGAGGATGGAACCAAGCTGCTCCTTGGAGGCAAGGATTGTGAAGCTCCATTTCGCATACTTTGTGCATGTTACCAGAAGGAACCAGTCTCTGGAGAAAGATATCATACTTGGAAGGATGGAGGGACAGCGCAGGAGAGGAAGACCCAGGATGAGATGGATTGATGCAATAACTGGGGTAATGAGGTGTCAGAGACAGCAAAATTGGCTCAGGATAGAGCAAGGTTCAGAGCTATTGTGTATAAAGGGTTAGTATGAGTCTTAGTTCATTTAGTGGCAAATAACAACAAGAATAACTGATCCTCTAGTGGGTTTTCAGAGGCTATACATTGCGTAGGAGGAGATTATCCATCTTTCTTCCCTGGAGCAGCTAGTAGATTTGAACAGACTGTCTTTGGCTTGACAGAAGACCTCTACATTTTCATTGTGCCCTGGTCAATGATGTAGTGTGTCGTTTTTGTCTTTTACTCTCCATCACTCGCACTACTTCGTTGGTCCCTGGGCAAAGCTGTTCAACAGTCTCTTCACTCTATCCCTGCCTCCCATCTTGATGTCCTTCCACTTCAAATGCATTTTCTAGTCTGAAACAGTAATTTTTTTTTCAGTTCTCTTTGAAGATGATTGTTTTTTTCTCTCTTTTTATAAAAAAATATTATTAATTTCAATGAAAATTTACAGAGACTTGGGATTTTCATTCATTCATTGTTGCACTTTTCTCCCCTCCCAACCCTCCCTCCTAGTACACCACCCTCTTGGGAAAGTAAAATTCTTTCATTGTGCTACAATCCCTCCCCCCAGGTCCACTCCACTATACAGCCTTTTCTCTGGACTCCTGTTGAAAAATTAATCTTTAAAGATGCAAATTTGACTGACATTTTCTCTGTCCAGTGTTAAAAGCATGGTAGAGTCTTAGCTAAACCAAGTCTCAGTGGATCTTGCTATTTAAAGTGTTTTCTGCAGTCACAAATCACTGCCTGTTTGACAGAACTGTTTTAAGTAATACGATTTTGCAACACGGCAGTCTTGGACACCTGTATTGCTTACGCCTGCAAATGATGTGGATCAGTTTCTTGCATCATATTAATATCGTTTCTCTGGAAGATGCGTTATAAATCTTCATGACTATAAATCTTTAAATCATGTTGTATGAACTTAAACATGTTTCCATGCATTCGCAATTATAATAATAATGAATTTGGGGTTCAAAGCAATACCCTAAAGTAGATGATACATTAATATTCAAACTCACGGAATTCAGCCCACTATGTACAATGAAAAAAAACATAATGTAGTCCCATGCAGCCTTCACAAATGCTGCTGCTTGTGACTGGTTGTAGCCACAGCCCATTTCCTTGAGAATCTGTTTCTCTTGTTTGCTGATCTTCTGCTTTAATAAGCAAGATCATTTCCCTTCCTGATAATATACAAAGGGTTGTTGTTGTTGTTGTTAGGTACCATCGAGTCATAGACGACTCATAGTGACCCTGTGAACATAAGGCCTGAGCACTGTTTCCGGAGGCAAGACATTTCGGAAGTGGATGCCGCTCCTGCTTCCAGACTTGTTTTAGTTGGGAAGCTCCAGCCAACACTGTCCACCATGGGTACCCATTACCACGTTTGGCACATCACTGTCACAGATACAAAGGGCACGAGATAAAAATCTTAATATCTTTGTTTTCAAGGTATCTTTGGGCTGCACTTCATCTAAGATTTATTTGTTCTTTTGACAGTCCATAGGATATTCAGTATTCTTCGCCAACACAATTCAAAGGCATCAATTCTTTGATCTTCCCTATTCTCCTCCTTCATGAAGTTCTTAGAAAGATGAGCTGAATTAACAATGTGCATGGCACACAGTATGTGCTCAGTAACAGGTAGCATAAATTTATGCATGTTGTGTGTTCATGTGAAGGAACTCTGGTGACCTAGTTAGTATGCAGGGAGTCGTGTTATTAACCCAAGGTTAGCAGCTGAAATCTGTCAGTCTCCTCCCGAGGAAGATCAATCTTCTTCCATGCAATTGACAGCCTTGGAAACCCAATAAAGGGTCAACTATTGGTCAGTTCCAACTCAATGGCACTGAGTTGGAGGGTTTTTAAAAGTTTGTTTTGTTTAGATTCAGTGCCCATGAAAACAGTCACCAAATGGTATGTTGCAATGGGCAACTCCACTTCAAGACATTTCTTTACAGTCTTTAAAGCAAAAATATCCTTTCAGGATTAAGGTGCACCTTACCAATATTGATTCAATGGTTGTTTATTGCTGTTATTTGCTGTTGAGTCACCTGCGACTCATAACGATCCTATGTACAACAGCCCTAAACCCTACTCTATCCTGTGCCAATCTCACTTCCCCTGACATGCTCACCTTGATTACCCCAGTCACTGAATCAATCCACCTCATAGAGGGTCTTCCTCTCCTGCGCTGTCCCTCCACCCTCCCAAGCATAATGTCCCTCACCAAGGACTGGTCCCTCCTTGCAACATGTCCAAAGTATGTCAGACGAAGCCTCAGAATCCTTGTCTCCAAGAAGCAGCCTGGTTTAACCCTCTCTAGGATGAACCTGTTCATTTTCTTAGCAGTCCATGGTATAGTCAGTACTCTTTTCCAACACCACACGTCAAAGACATCAATTCTCCATTTATCCTACCTAGTTGTTGTCCAGCTCTTTGATGCATAGCAAGTGATTGCAAAGACCATGGCTTGTATCTGGTGCACCTTAGTCTGCAGAGTAACACTATCACTCTTCAGAACTTTGGAGAGGTCCCTAACAGCAGAATTTCCCATCAAAATACATCTTTTAATTTCCTGGCTGCTGGTGCCAATGGTAGTATGTATTAATCCCATTTGTTCCCCATGAAGTCTTGGCTGGCTATTTTATGTACTTCCCTTTGCTAAGGGAGCTCTAGTAGCTTAGTAAGTAGGGAGTTGCACCGCTGCTTCAATGAGTGTACCTCTCTAGCAGTGTGAATTCACTAGCAGCACCTCAAGAGAAAGATGGGTAATCCCCTCTCACGTGATACACAGCCCCTGGAAACCCACTGAAAAGTCATCTGTGAGACAGATCTAGCTCAACAGCAACAAGTATGAGGGGCTGTGCTTCAATCCCAAAGGCATGTGGTTCGAATCCACCAGATGCTCTGAAGAAGAAGGATGGGCAATCTCCTCCCATGTGATTAATGGCCCCTGAAAACACGCTGGAGCGTTAGCTCTGGTTAGTTCTGACTTGAAGGTATGTGGCAACAACAACAGTAGTACGTTTATACCCTTTGCTCATGGAGCTCAGGATGTATAGTTTCTAGGGAGCTGTACTGCTAACATCATGGCTGAGCCTCTCTGGTGGTTTGAATCCATGAGTTGTTCTGAGGGAGAAAGATAGGCAATCTCCTCCTGTGTGATTTACAGCCCTGGAAACCAATAGTACTGAGTGAGTGAGCATGAACCTTTGCTCAAGGCTTATTTCAAATACCTTCAATGCATGCATCCCTTCTCTACTACTCACTGGTTGTTAAAGAGCTCGTCTCTTGTGAATGAATGTGTATCATCACTTAATCATTCCCTTGCATGTCCTATTTCTTCTGAAGCTTCTAAGTTCAGAGTGTCTAAGCTCTATGGAGATGTGTCCGTATTTTTGCAGTTTGTTTTGTTTGAATTAGCAAAGATTAACTCTGTAGGAAAAGACTATTGTATCTTTCTTTAGAAATGAAAATGTCTTAATTTGCATCTCTCTTTGAGCTAGGGATTTTGAACATTTCTTCATGTGCTTGTTAGCCATCTGAATATCTTCTTTGGTGAAGTGTCTGTTCATATCCTGTGCCCATTTTTCTAGTGGATTATTTACCTTTATCTCGTTGTGGTGCTCAAGTATTTTGTAAATTCTGGATATAAGTTCCTTATTTGATATGCCATTACCAAATACTTTTTCCCAGTCTGTGGCTTCCCTTTTTACCCTGTTGGAGAAGTTTTTGGATGTGCATAGGGATTTGATTTTTAGAAGGTCCCATTCATCTATTTTATCTTCTCCTGGTTGTAGGTTTTTCAGGATACTTGGAAGACTGTTTATGTTGTGGATTAGGACTTGTAG
>NW_006399874.1:985323-997553 GCF_000299155.1 Elephantulus edwardii
GTGGGAGTGTAAAATGGTACAACCCCTGTGGAAAGCAGTATGGTGCTTTCTCAAAAAGTTGCAAATAGAGATACCATTTGACCCAGCAATTCCACTGCTGGGAATATACCCCAAGAGATCATAACTGACATCCAAAAAGATACATGCACACCCATGTTTATTGCAGCTTTGTCCATGATAACAAGGAGTTGGGAACAATCTAAGTGCCCATCAACAAACGAATGGATAGAGAAGCTGTGGTATATTCACACAATGCAATACTATGCTGCATTGAAAAACAAGGAACTCATGCAATATTACTCAAAATGGGTGACCCTGGAGCACATTATGCTGAGTGAAGTATCTCAGTCACAAAAGGACAAATATTACATGGTGCCACGGTTTTAAAACAGGACTGGCATTGGGGTTGAGGGGAGACTGAAAAGATGGGTTCAATAATGTATACTGCATTGAAACAGATGAGGGAGAAAACTGTTTAAAAGGGATATGTGACTAGATATTTTTGTCATGACAGATGTCTAGAGCCAAGGCTGCATAGTGGAGTGGTTCTGGGGGAGGGTTTGTAAAACAATGAAAGAATTTTTTCTTTTACTTTTCCAAGAGGGTAGTGTACTAGAGGGGAGGGTTGTGAGGGGAGAAAAGTGTAACAATAAATGAATGGAAATCCAAACTCTCTGTAAATTTTCATTGAAATTAATAATAAATTTTTTTAAAGTTTTTAAAAAGTGCTAAAGAGAAAAAAAAAGAAATGAAAATGTCTCAGGTTGACAGAATTTTCCAAAGTTATCAAATTGTCCTTATTTTTCAATAAATTCCATAAGGCAAAAATGTATTTTATGGGTTACGCCAAAACTTTATTTCTTTATAACAATATAAAAATGATATTCCCACCTCCTTTTTTGTGCCAGTTTATTATTAATATTGCTATTATTACTGTTCCCCTCTGTCTCCCTTCTCATATTAACCCTTCCCAATAGTTTCTGTCTGTGCATTTGTGTATCTGTATTTTACTCATCCTATGTCTCCACCATTATTTCTCCTTGAAGGCTACTCAATCAACTTTTCTTGACTCATATGTGTAGGCAATATTTGTGAGGGAAGCAAACAAACAAAAAAACCACCAGGATTGAAACAGCAATGTCAGTGTGCATTATGAATTCAGCTACTACCCAACATTTTTTTTAAATAAACTCTTCTCTTGGTGCCCTTGGCTGTTTACATTTCAGTACAGTATTGCTTAGGCAGAGGGTAGCGGATGAGGCTCAGTAAATCATCTTGGCTCGGTCTCCTGGATCATTGCTACTTATAGTGCATGACAAAATGCTATCTCAAAGCAGGGCAATCCTGCTAGAGCAATGATATTCCAGGACAGATGGCAAGCCCTGGGGGAGGGGAGAGTGTGAGGGGAATAAACACGGAAAGGGAAATCTTCACTCTCTGACTGCCAACCAAGATAAATAAGATACATTCTCTACACTGATGTCTTTGGCGCTTTTCTAACATTAGAATGTACCGTGATGAATTAGCGATAGTGATTTAACAGTGTGCCAGCCTTAACCCTATATATCATAGCCTGTCACCATGAAATGCTTTAGGAGATGCCGAGGACATGAGGCAGGGATTTTGATCGGATTTATTGCTCAAACTTACCTAAGAAGTAAAAGCTTAGCACATATATTGACAAACTCTCAACTCTTTTCCCTGAAGCTGTTCATGATTTTAGAGTATTTTATTATAATCTGAGGTCACGACATGCATGCCAGACCCTCTGTGCCTGAGTTACTCACCGAATGGGAATAGAGTTCCTTTAAGATAACTGGCAGCTTACTGTGGACTTAAAGTTTGGGCCAAACGGTTTTCATACTATAAAGCAATCTCTGGGACTGCTGGCCTTTCTGGGTCCGGCGTATCCTTTACTTCTTTCCCTATCTATCTCAAAAAACTAAAATTCATCTCATTGGGCATGCCATTTGAGGTACGTGGCCAGAATGGCTGCAAATCTAATGGACAGACTTTAGAGCCTGCTGCTGGCAGGGGAGAGGAGAAGGTTAGGTTACCACATACCCAGGAAATGGAGGAGGTGTTCTTCTTTGCCCTGAACTTCCATTTAATTGGTATTTAAATTTGGAATATGTTTTGGAAGTGAGGAAATGAAATTTCGTATTTTTAAAATGTGATGGAATCTACTGGAGTCTGATTAGGTGACATAAATGGTTAAGTGTTTGATAATTAGTCAAAAGGTTGATGATTCAAACCTACCCAGAAGTACTGTGGGAGACAAACCTGGTCACCTGCTTCCAAAATACCACAGGCTTGCAGACTCTACTGTTCTACTTTGCATATGTGAGATTGCTGTAATCTACTCAGTAAAACAACAACAATCTACTAGAATGACTTTCTTCTTGCTTCTTTTCCAAGAAACCTAATTCATATGATGGTAGGGAAAATGAGATAAAAAAGGTAAGGTGCTTCATAATTGAAGGGCACATAGTTTTCAGCACTGTAAGATACTAGAAAGTATTTTAAAAGTTTTGTCATGGGCCACTGTGTTTATGTTGTGTTGGGGAAAAGTAGTGAATGGATAGTCCATTCTGAAAAACAAAAACAAAAACAAAAACAAAAACAAAAACCCCGAAAAAAACCCACAAAAACAAAAAACAAAATAAAACACACGAAAACAAAACCAGTATGTCAGTGTTGGAGAAAATGCAACCAAATACAAATACTCGTTAGAGGCAAGGATAGTAAAACTTCGTCTCATACATTGTCAGGAGGAACCAGTTCTTGGAAAAAGACATCAAGCTGGGAAAAGTAAAAGGTCAGCGAAATAGAGGAAGAAATAGATGGATTGACACAGTGACTATAGCAATGGGCTTAAGCATGTTAGAGATGATGAGGATGGCACAGGACAGGGTGAGCTCCACATCTGCTGTTGTCACTATGAGTCATAATTGAATTTATGGCACCTAGGAAGAACAACAATGACTCTATTTGTGACATCTCTGGCTGGTATTAGTAGTTGACGCTATACTAGTGGTTGCTAACCAAATGATTGAGGATTTGAGTCCACTCAGAATTTCCTTACTAGAGAAGCCTGCTTGATGATCTGTAGTTGTTGTTTGTTGTTGTTGTTGTTGTTAAGTGCCATCCAGTCACAAGTGACTCACAGCAACCCTATGAAGGAAAATCCTCAACACTTGTGTGTCTCTTATCCTCTCTCCAGGTTCATAAGGTTTCCAAAGGCAAGCTGTTACGAAAGTGGATGCCACTCCTCCTTCCAAGCTTGTTTTAATCGGGGAGCTCCACCCCACTCTCTGTCCACACTGGGTAATCAACCATTAATGCATTTGACACATCAGTGTCACAGTGTTCAGCCTCACAGCAACCACAAGTGACCACTGTATGGTAACTTGTACACCAGGGCTATATGATCTAGAGGAATGTCTGAACAAAAACAATTGAAGACAGGCCAGAGGGCCGCGGATTTAAAAAGTCACCCAACTTTGGCTTGGTAGCATCGCTTTCTATCCACTGGGCCAACTGATCACTGTCTATTCCTGATGATCTACTTCTGAAAAATCAGCCATTGAAAAACCCTATGGAGCAAAGTTCTGCTCTGGCACCAGCAATCAGAATCAACTCCATAGCAACTGTAGGCGATAATGGTACTCTATGCATGCCTCATCTATTAATTGTCTCAGAATCCACATTCAAACTCTCCGTGAATAATATCTATCGCAAGCAATAAGATCATCCTTTTTGGTATTAAGTTTAATATTGACAATGTATCATGAAAAAAATCATTTGTAATATTAATAGCTACAAATCTACCCTCTTCTATACCTATCTGCTTATATTGTGAGTATCACTTAAATGCAGCATCAACCAAGTCCCTCCAGCTATCTACCAGCAGGGCTCGCTTGCTTAGTGCTGTGTGCCAATTGGCTAGCAAAGGTCGTGGTGCTCCCTCATATATGAAAGGCTCTTTTAATTTTCCATAGACAAGTGATATCAATTCCTACAGCTGCTCTAATGACCCCAACCAAAGAAAAAACATTCTCAAAATAGAATCAAAAGGAGCAAATGGTTTGACTGGGAAAATACTTTGAGTTGCAGAAGGTAGCTTGCTCAATGCCACCGAGTTGGCTTTGACACATAGTGATCCCGCAACAGGCATCAAGGTTATAAATTTTAATGCAGAGTCAATTCATCTTTCTCCCTCAGAATCACTGGAAATGCAGCCCAATGTCATAATGACTACACCACCAGGCCTTCTATGGGATGAAGGATGTAGGAAGGTTAAAAAAAAAAAAGTTAGTGCATTGACAAATAGAATGAGAAACATAGAGTTTAGAGAAGATTTGGGGTGTGATATTTTCTTGTGATCTGAGTGAAAGTTTACAAAACAAATTGTTTTGGATTCAACATTTCATACACATTTTGTTTCCTGGAGTTAATTACAAAACAAACAATCTAACATTTTCCCCACTCTCTCACTCTCATTCTCATTTCTGTTAATCTTTCTAGCATCCCTTCCTGTTTTCTGAGCTTTATCATTGGGAAAATATTGCCCTTCCGGTCTTGTGTGGTTGGTTATTCTAAGGAATGATTGCCTCCTTGGTGATATTCTCCATATAGGTCTATCTGAAAGATTTGACTGAAAGTTTGAAGGCAAGATGACCCATGGGGATGAGTTTTGTTCCAGGTTCAAAGGATGACTAAGAGCCATAGTCCTGTGAACTCCACCAGTCTATCTTGGACCAGTAAGCCTGGCAATATTTATGTTTTTGAATTTTGTTTCACATTTTCCAAGAACTCTACCTAAGAACTGGAAAGAATAGTTAGAAAATGACTATAGCAGAGGGGAAGTTAAAAAAGGATCTATTGGATAAATTCATGTCTATGCATCACCTTTTAGGTGATTAGGTTGGACACAAAATTGTCGATGTTTAGTAGAACTTAATGGCTAAAAGTTCTTCTTACTTATGTGTAAGGAGCCCTGGTGGTATTCTGGGTTAAGTGTTAAACTGCTAACTGAAAGGTCAGTTATTAAAACTAGCCTTTCTTGGGGGGGAAAAATGAGCTGTCTTCTAACCTTGAAAATCCTATGGAGAAGTTTTAGTCTGTCTTATAGTGAAGCTGGGAATTGTAATCTACTTGGCAGCTGTGGGTTTTATTCCATCCTGCTACCCTTCGATGTCACTTAACAACAACAACAACAACAACAATGAGAGAGCTCTGTTGGCCTAGTGAGTAGAAAGTTTTGCTACCAAGTCAAAGGTGGGTGATTTTAATCTGTGGCCCTCAGGCCTGGTTTTAATTGTTTTAGGTCAAACACTCTTCTAAGTGGTATAGCACTGGTCTGTCCATTTGCTGTTCAGAGATAACTCATGGTTGCTGTGATGTGAAACACTATGACATAATGGTTACCATGGCTGACAGTATTTGGTGGCGCTCCCCTATTAAAACAAGCTTGGAAGCTGGAGTGGCATCCACTTCCAATAAAGCTTGCTTCTAGAAACTCTATGAACTTGGAGAAATGATGAAAGTTATACAAGTGTTTGGATCTTTCATTCATAGGGTCATTATGAGTCCTTTATGACTTGACAGCACTTAACAACAACAACAACAACAATCCCTATGTATAAGTCACTTTGAGGATTAAGATGAGCCTGACTCAAATGGTGCTATTTGCAGTCATTTCATACGTATGCAAAAATTGAATAATGAATAAGGAAAACAGAAAAATAGACGTCGTTGAAGAGTGGTGTTGGTGAAAAACAGTGACTATACTATGGACTGCTAAATGAATAAATGAATCTCTTTTGGATAAAAGGCAGAACTAATGTTCCTTGGACAGAGGTACACGGTTTGAATCCACCAGATGCTCTGTTGGAAGAGGGACAATCTCCTCCTGTACCAATCAGATGAAATTTGATGGAACACACAAAAAATAATAAAATAATGTTCCTTGGAGGTGAGGTTAGTCGGGCTTTGTCTCACATACAATAGATGTATTATCTCATGAAGGACATCATGTTTGGTATGGAGTTTGTCTTTTAATATGACTTTTCTTGCATGAATGATTCAACTATGTGGAAGAGTGAGACTGTATGAATGGGATTGACTATCTACAATTTCACAAAGTGATTGACCTGTCTCAACAACCTACAAAAGTTTTGGCTAGTCTCATCAATTAATTGCCAGAGATGTAATTCTTCGCCCACCATAAATGAAAAGAAATCTCCCCCAACCTGGTGAAAAGTAGCACACACTTTAAGACAGCAGCAACTGTAACAAAACTGGAGATGTGACATAAGGTGAGACTTTGTTTAGAGGGGAGGGGAGAACCAATATTGGCAGGACTAAGAACTTTGCTGGACAATTAAGGAAGGAAGCCAATATCAGCAGGAGTAAGAACTTGGGAATACTTAGAGCCAGAAGACTAAAGGCTGAAGTGCCTGCGTGCACATTTTGGAAGCTTGTTTTCTATTAATCTGAATTATAGCCTTTGACTTCCCCATTATGGTTCTATGTGGTCTCTGAGCTATCACATTGGATTTTGGACCCACCAAAGCAGTAAGATTGGTGTTGAAATTAATAGAAAGAAGCCTGAGTGTGTGGAAGGACATATCTGACCTCACGAGAACTGATTTTGTGTTGATGCTATGGAAGTTGATAAAAGTCAGGTATGTTGCACACCACATGTCCCATCAGAGAGCTGGCAATAATTAAGGATGACAGGAGGATGATCTATGCCATTGAGTTGTGGTGTTGGAGAACAGTGTTGAACATTTCATGGAATGCAAAGAGAATAAACAGATTTGTCCCGGAGCAGGTAAAGCCAAGTTGATTCTTAGAGGTGAAGATTTTGAAGTTCCATCTCACATATTGCAGGCATGTCGCCAGGAGGAACCAGTTCTTGGAGAAGGACTGGAGGGATGGAAGAACAGTGCAAGAGGGCAAGATGCCAGGTGAGATGGATTGACATAGTAACTGAGATAATGAGGTTAGGTGTGTCGGAGACAGTAAGACTGGCTCAGGATAGGGCAGGGTTCAGAGCTTTTGTCCACAGAGTTTCTATAAGTTGCAGTTGACTCAATGGCACATAATAGCAATATTAATGTAGAAGTTCAGCAAAAAAAACCAAACCAAAACGGTATGCTACTAAACAAGATGGGATAGTGTAGTGGTTGTAACAATAGGCTTAAGCACTGTAGGGACTGTGAAGATGGTGAAGGATTACATAGAGTCACTGTGAATGAGAGCTAACTTGATGCTTACCACTGAGCCACCAGAGCTCTAATAAAAACAGGAAAATCTTTAGTGTGTTAAGCATACATACAATTAAAAATGTCAGAATGAACTGCAGGTCTTTAAAATGGTATCAACAACTTTCAAGTTTTCCAACTCTTTGGAGAACATCTTGTGTTCTTAGGCCTCTGGGCATCTCAGTATTGTCATTGTTATGCATTGTTGAGCCAGAACTGATTCATAACTGACCTTCCAGTGGGTTTCCAGAGGGTTAATTGCTCAGGGGAAATTACCCATATTTTTTCCATGGAACAACTGGTGGATTCAAACTGTATACCTTTGGTTTGCTAGCACAACTCCTTACGACATGGTACAAATAGAACAGTAGTGAAATGCATGCTCTAACCCTGAGTTTCACTTATTAGCTTATATAGTTCAAAGTCTTGCCTGTGAGCTCTTCTCATTTCTAATATTCCCTTCTCCCTTGGTAAATGGATCTAAACAAAGAGTAAGCAAGTCAAAGAGCTAAATAAAATAGAATCTTCAAAGTTAGAAAAAGTCACTGCAGAAGATCAAAGACTACAGCCTTCAAAATGAGTTCGATTCAACATCAAGAAAACAAAAATCCTCATCACTGGACCAATAAGCAACCTGGTGAGAGATAAAGAAAAGATTGTAGTTGTCAACTATTTAATTTTACTTGTTACACTGCAGAAATTTACTGTCAAGGACCTAGCTAAAGTTTTAAAGAGCAAGGATGTCAGTTTCAAGACTAAGGTGTAGCTGATTCAAGCCTTAGTATTTTTACTAACTTCCTATGCATTTGTGTGATTTACAGCAACTGAAAACCCATTGAGGGGTCAGCTATGAGTTGGTTCTGACATGACGGTACATGACAATAACATATAATGAAATAATATTCTGTTACAAAAATAAATGAGGAAAGTTGCTATGCATTAATATGAAAAGATCTATAACATGAAGTATAACATATAGAAGCCCAGAAAGATTGACATACAGGCCATCACATCAAGGGCTGGATAGGGGAGACTGATACTGAATGGAGTAGGTGGGAGTAGCTGTAAATGCTGGTGGAGCAGGGAAAAGGGTGGCTCAAAACACACCTGGCAAGGGTGGGGACAACATGGAATCTATTGTGTTTTTCTACTACTGGGAAATATCTTCAATCTGCTCTTCTCTTCAAAATGCTTGTCTGTCAGATAATGTTCTAAATCTGAGCAATCAAATTAAGACAGACTAGGAAGAAGAATTGGCCATCCACTTCTGTAATAGCAGGCCTTTGAAAACCCTATGTACAACAGACCAACTTTTTATGTAAACAAAGCAAATGACCAAACATGGTATAAAATGTTACTTTTTGAATAAAAATGGTAGAAATGGTTTTGTATTATTTCTATTTTTGTATGTCTGCAGAAAAAAAAATTCTCTAGAAGAACTTTCTAATTTATATGGCTTGATATTTAGGACAAAAGTAAAGTTTTAAAAGAGTTTAAAAAACCATAGTGCAGAAAAATTATGTAGGAAGAGAATGTTTGTTTGGGGTTGGGTTTATTTTTGGTTTTGTTTTTAACCTTAGCTGAGTATTAGTGGAGTCTGGTGGCCTTAGTGTTAAGAAGTCACGCTGCAATCCCAAAGACACAGGGTTTGAATCCACTGTCTGCTCAGCGGGAGAAGAATGGGCAACCTCTTCCCGTGAGATCTACTGCCTTCGAGAACCCACTGGAAGGTCAGTTATGGGTTGATTTCGACTTGATGGCCTACAACAACAACAACGATCATCACAAGCTGGATCTTCTGAAAAATACCACCTGGAGATGGTAGTTCAGAAGACTTGGGGTGAAGCTATAGTTAACAGGCTCAGACAAGGCCAAGGCTGTGATTCACTGGTTATTTAGTGTTTCTGCAGCCTTGGAAATGATCAGCAGAAATAAGAGGCTGTTGTTGACTTGAGAATTTTTGTCAATCAAATTACTGGTTGATACAAGAGATGCAGTTGAAGAATTATGAAGAGGAAGGGATATTTTTTCTTTTAAATTTTATTTTATTAATTTTAATGAACATTTACAGAGATTTTGGATTTCCATTCATTAATTTTGCACTATTTTCTCTACCCCCCCAGTTTGTTCCTCTTTTTTTCCCCTTGAAATTCTGTTTTAATTGTCCCATTGCCACAGTGCTTGTCAAAACCAGTTCTGATTAATCTTGTCAGTGTGTCCTTTGCCATTCCCTATCACTCCTCCCTGAGAGAGATTTCACCCTTATTCATAAGGAAAAGGGCATGGCGTATTCTCTTAGCTACTTCCTGCTGTAGGTTTCAGGGTGAAGATCTTCTCTCACTACTCTAAAGGGCACCTTTGGCAATAGGAAACACGTAGACTACTGTGGAGATTGATTTTGGAATTTAGATGCACTGTTATCAATTGTGCTTAGCCATACATGTTCATATCCTTGAAGATGCATCATGGAAGTGTTACAGCCTAGAAGACACAAATTTAACTAACAAGTTAAAAGTACATGAGTCAAAAATTAAAAGCAATAATATTCCAAGTAGAGGTTCTAACAGTGGCACAAATGAAGTTGCACAGGGAAGGTAGTTCTTAAAATAAAAGGCCTATTGACTAGCACTTTGTCTATTATAGTATAAAGGTTAGGAACCACAAGATGTAGAGGCTCAATGGTCTACATCTACTTTGTGGTTGTCCAGTGCAGCAGAGTTTATTCTGACTCATCGTTAACACGTGTAACAGAGTCAAACGACCCCCTTACCCTGTCCACCCTCACCCCCGCCCCCGGAGCGTTCTTGGCTGTGATCTTTACACAGCAGATCATCAGGTGATCATCATCCAGTGGAGTCACTTGGTGAAGTTGAACTCCTAAGCTTTTAGTTGGCAGTCGAGGACAGAAAAACCAATACCGGAGATTTTGAAAGTGTTCCCTAGGGATCCTGATAACGCAATGGTTAAGCAATTGATTTGCTAACCTAAAGTCTGGCTATTAACCAAAGGTTAACTGTTTGAACCCACTCTGCATAAATGATGTGTCAATCAACTTCTGCAAAGATTGTTGCTGTTGTTACCATCAAGCCCAAACTGACCCATAGCTGACCATCTAGTGGGTTTTCAGAGCAGTTCATTGCAAAAGAGATTGCCCATCTTTCTTCCTCCACGCAACTACTGGATTTGAACCTTTAGGATTGCAGTGCAGCTTCTTACCATTACAAACTGGCATCTGACATAGGTTTACGGACTCTGCTGCGTCCACAAGGGGGCACTGTGCTTAGGCTTCTGTTAGGTGCCCTGGAGTCAGGAAACCATCACAGGTAGCTCTTTACCACTAGATCACCAGGCCTTCCTTATATTTCTGCCGCGAAGAAAAGGAAGAGAACCCTTTACAGCTTAGATGGTTAGTCATCCATTTTGACTGGCTTGCTAAGCTCTGGACTTAAAATTAATCTTCTTAATTTAAAAAGAAGAGAGGAAGAAGGAAGGAAAGAAATAAAGAAGAAAAGAAAGAAAAGATTTATCATTTTTTATTTTACCTTTGTGGGTGAAAATCATCACTGATTAGCATGCATAATTACGATAAAAATAAAAAAGGGGGGCAAAAAAAAAGAAAAGATCTCAAACAAAATGTGGCAGGACCCACTCATCCACAGCTGACCCTCCAGTGCGTTTTCAAATGCAGTAAATCACACAGGAGGAGATTGCTAAACCTTCTCCTATGTAGCAGTTGGTGGATTCAAACTGAGAGCCTTTGGGTTGGCAGTGCAACTCCTTACCATTAAACCACCAGAACTGAGCTTTTTTTTTAAAAAAAAGAAGTATAAAAGCTTCCTCATAAATTTCTTTACATCCAAAAATTTAATTGAAAGACAAGTATTCCAAAAGTATAAATTAGATAATAATAAACTTGAACTTTCTGCTTAGACTAGATTTTTTTCTAATGTAATAAAGAGAACAGTAGAACAAGAGTCCTTCTAACTCTAATGCATTTTCTTGTTCTTGCCTTTTCAATCTGTTAGAATCCGTTTTTACTGATTAACCAGACACCGCTCTATGAAATATAACCAGCTAGCAGAGCTCACCTTGGGCTAGTAGAGAATTTAATGCAAACAATAAAGGTGAAAATAAACACTTGATCTTTTCATAAATGGTTTCAGTGAAGACTAAGTTATGAAGAGCATTTTAAAAACTCATTTTATGTTTAAGGAAACAAAATTAAAGGTTTACTCCTTGTGCAATTTCACTTATTTACAGGGAGAAAACCTTTCATTATGCTTTTAACTTAAACAGATCTCTTTATTGATCCAGTCAGACAGGATTCTAACTCACTTAGAAATTAACTACTCTTAAAAGTAGGAGCTACAAAAAATCTTTAACAAAATCTTAGCCAATAGAATCCAAAAGCACATACAAAAAATAATTTATCAAGACCAAGTGGGATTCTTAACAGATATGCAACAATGGCTCAACATAAGAAAAACAATCAGTTCTCTCCCTCATCTATTTCAATGCATTATACATTATTTATCCCATCTTTCTCAGTCTTCCTGCAAACCCGATATGTGATTAGGCATTATTGCCATGACAGGAGTCGAGAATGAAGGTTGCATAGTGGAGTGGACTTGGGGGGATGTATTGTATAACAATGAAAGAATTTTTCTTTTACTTTTCAAAGAGAAGAGGGAATTGGGGGAGGGAAGGGTGTGCAGGGAGAAAAGTGCAACAATGAATGAATGGAAAGCCTCAGTCTCAGTAAACTTTCATTAAAATTAATAATAATTTTTAAAAACCAACAAAAAAAGAAAAACAACATAAATCACCTATTAACAAAGTAAATAACAAGAACCATATGTTCTTAGCAATTGATGCAGAAAAGGCATTTGACAAAATTCAACACCCCTTCCTGATAAAGATACTCAGCAAAATGAGATAGAAGGACATTTCTTCAAAATA
>NW_006399874.1:998028-999928 GCF_000299155.1 Elephantulus edwardii
TCCCCGAAAGCAATACCATTTATAATAGCCAATCAAAAGTTGAGATAGGAATAAACCAAATAGAGATGAAGAAGCCTTTGCAAAGAAAACAACAGAACATTTCTGTGTGACACGATAAAAGACCTAAAAAAATGGCAATATGTTTGCTGTTCTTGGGTTGTTGTTACTGATTGCCTTCAAGTCAAGCATGACTCATAGTGACCCTATGAACAAAAGGCCTAAAGTCCCATCTACATCTATTGTTTTTTATCAAAGTTCATAGAGTTTCTGGAGACATGTTATTTAGGAAGTGGATGCACGCCTGCTTCCAAACCTGTCATAGTATGTTATTGTTTTTATGTGCCATTGAGTCGCCTGTGATGCATGGTGACCCTATGTACAGCAGCTTTGAACCCTTCCCTGTCCTGAAACAGTTTCACTAACTCTGACACACCAACTCCCATCGCCCCAGTTATTATATCAATCCATCTCATCCTGGGTCTCCCTTTCCTGTGCTGTCCATCCAGCCTTCCAAGCGTGATGTCCTTCTCCAAGGCTATGTGCCCAAAATAAGTATGGCGGAGCTTCAAATTCCTAACCTCCAAGGAAACACTTGTTTTCACCCTCTCCAAGACAGACCTATTTGTTTTCTTGGCAATCCATGGTTCAAGACTCTTCTCCAGCACCACAACACGAAGACATCTACTCTTCTTCTGTCACCCTTAGTCATTGTCCAACTGCCTGAAGTATAACACATAATTGAGAAGAACATGGTCTGGATTAGGCACACCTTTGTATCTAGACTGACATTGTTGCTCTTCAGCACTTTGGAGAGGTCCATGCCAGCAGATTGTCCCAGTGCAATTTGTCTATTGATTTCCTGACTGCTGGTGTTAAGAGTGCTGATTGTGTATCTGAGCGATGTGTAATTGCTAACAACCTCAATCTCTTCTCCATCTAATATGGTGCTGCCAGTTGGCACAGTGGTGAGAATCTTTGTCTTCTTGATGTTCAGCTTCAATTCATATTGAAGACTACAGTCCTTGACCTTTTGCAGCAAATGCTTCAGGTCCTCCTCAGTTTCAGTGAGCAGGGTTGCGCCGTCTGAACATCGCAGGTTGTTAATGAGTCTTCCTCCAATCCTGATACCACATTCCTCCTCATAAAGAAAGCCCTGTCTCCTGAAAGATCTGTTCTGCATATGGACTGAAAAGATATGGGGACAGGATGCATCCTTGATGCACTCCTTTCTTGATTTTGAACCATGCAGTATTTCCTTGCTCTGTTCTGAGGACTGCTTCTTGGTCCAAGTGTAGGTTTCATATAAACACGATCAAGTGCTCTGAGATTCCCATTTTCCTCAAGGTTAGCCACAATTTATTGTGATCCACACAGTCAAATGCCTTTGCATAGTCCATGAAACACAGATATACATTCTTCTTGTACTCTGCTTTCTGCCAAGATCCATCTGACATTGGCAATTATATCCCTAGTGCCACAGCCTTTTCTAAACCCAGTCTATATTTTTGGTAGTTCTCTGTCGATGTTCAAGTCTTTTCTGAATGATCATCAGCAGGATTTTGCTAATGTGTGATATTAGTCAGGTTACTTTTTTTTTTAAATGGGAATAAATATGGATCTCTTCCAGTCAATTGGCCAAGTTGTTGTCCTCCAGATTTCTTGGCACAACTTGGTGAGCACATGCAGGGCAGCACCTGTTTGCCGAAATATGTCAATTGGTATTCTATTAATCCCTGGGGCTTTATTTCTTGCCAAGTCCTTTAGAGCATCCTAAACTTCCTTATTCATCACCATTGTCTCATGTGCATATGTTGTTTCTAGAAATTCTTCTTTGTCAGGCTATTCTTTTTGGTACAATGACTGTATACCCCTTCCATCTGCTTTTTTTTTCTATAATTAT
>NW_006399874.1:1000951-1001639 GCF_000299155.1 Elephantulus edwardii
CTTTTTGAGAAAGCGTCATACTGCTTTCCACAGGGGTTGCACCATTTTACACTCCCACCAACAGTGAATCAGGGTTCCAGTTTCTCCACAACCTCTTCCATCTGCTTTTAATACTTCTTGAATCATTCAGTGTCTGGCCCATAGCATCCTTAAGCCTTTCAACTCATGGCTTGGATTTATTCTTTAGTTTTTTCAACTTAAGAAATGCTGAATGAGTTCAACCCTTTTGATTTTCTGACTCCAGCTCCTTGCACATTTCATTATAATATTTTGCCTTATCTTCCCAAGCAGCCCTTTGAAATCTTCTATTCAGTTCCTTAACTTCTTGATTTCTTCCCTTTGCTTTGGCTTCTCGGCACTGTAGTGCAATATTTAGGGTCTCTTCTGACATCTGTTTTGGTCTTTTCTTCTTTTTCCTTCTTAGTAATGACTTTTTACATTCTTCATGAACGATATTCTCGATATCCTCCCACAGCTCATCTGGTCTTCGTTCATTAGTGTTCAGGGCCTCAAACCTATTCCTGAGTTGGTTTTTAAATTCATGGGAGATAGACTCAAGGTTAAATTTTGATTCCTGTGGATATGATTTAACCTTCTTTAGTTTTAATTTGAGCTTGCATATGAGCAGTTGATGGTCTGTTTCACAATCAGCACCATGACTAGTTTTTACTGCTGATGTTGAACTTCT
>NW_006399874.1:1003001-1019010 GCF_000299155.1 Elephantulus edwardii
TTTTTTACAGAAAAAAACCCAATTCATTCACTGCCTACCCACCCCAAGTGCATGTGACTTGTCTCTACCCTTTCCCTGCTGCCTCCCCATTCCTTGCACATGCAGCTACCAGGTCAAACCCTCCCTTCCCTAGCCACATCTCAATATGAGTCACCAGTCACTTCTGTGATGCCTTACACTACACCCTGGTACTGGTTTCTCACTCTGTTGTCCATCTCTTCCTTAGGAGGATGAAAGTCCAAATCCCATGTACCAATTTCAGAGAAAGAGTTTTGTTTGAGGCTGTACTGTAATTCCCAGGTCCAGACATAGGAAGACTCAATATAGTAAAATGACAATCTTACCAGAAGTAATCTACATGTTTAATGCAATCCTAATACAGATAACAAATTCATTTTTCAACAAGAAAGAAAAGGCAGTTGTTAAGTTTATTTGGAGAGGAAAGAGACCTCCAATAAGCAGAACACTTCTGAAAAATAAGAATGAAGTGGGGAGGCATAGCACTCCCTGATCTCAAAAAACTACTACACAGCTGTAATAACCAAGATGGCATGGTACTGGTGCAATGACAGACACACAGACCAATAGAATATAATCAAGAACCCAGAAATTAATCCATTTATTTATGGCCAATTGATATTTGACAAGTAAAAAAACCCTGTCAACTGGGGAAATGACAACTTCTTCAACAAATGGTGCTGGCAAAACTCAACTACTACCTGAAGGAAGCTGAAGCAGGATGCACACCTCAAAAAAATCAACTCAAGGTGGATCAGAAACCTAGATGTAAATCCCCAAAACATAAAGCTCATAAGAGACAAAGTAGGACCAATCTTGTAGGCCTAGCTCATGGTATAAAAAGGCTGACAAGTACAGCCAGAAAAATCCAACCAGGAGAGGATAAAATTGATGAATGGAACTTCTAAAGATTAAATTCCTGTGTGCATCAAATACATTTTCCAACAGAGTGAAAAGAAAACCTACTGACTTGGGGAAAAACATTTGGTAATACCATTTCAGACAAGGGTCTTATATCAAAAGTTTACAGAACTGATAACACAATTATAAAAAAGCAAAAAAACGTGGAAAGAATTTTCACAGAGGAAGCTATTCAGATGGCCAACAGACACATGAAGAAATGCTCCAAATCGCTGGCAATAAGAGAGATGTAAATCAAAACCACTATGAGATACCATCTCACTCCTGGAGAAGTGGTAAAATTTAATAGGACCACAAGTAATAAATGTTGGAGAAGATGTGTTGAAATAGGAATATTTATACACAGTTGGTGGGATTGTAAAATGATACAACCACTGTGAAAGACAGTTTTACATTTCCTCAAAAAGCTGAGCATAGATTCCATATGACCCAGCTATCCCATTGTTCGGAATATATGTCGAGAAAATGAGAACTGAGGCACAAATGGAGATTTGTACACCAATGTTCGTAGCAGTGTTATTCACTATTATAAGAACATGGATACAATCCAAATGTCCAACCACAATCAAATGGATTGAGAAATTGTGGTACATTCACATGATGGAATATTATACAACATGCAAGAGCAATAATTTTGAAAAATCACTACCTAACTTAAGAAAGACTGGAGAACATTATGGTAAGTGAACTAACTCCGTCCTATAAGGACAAATACTGTGTAAGACCATTATTCTAGAAATAGAAAGATAATTAGTAAAATATGTATGATTATCCAAGGGTGGGAGGTTAGGAGCAGAGGGATGAGGATTGAGGATGAGAGGTGGGTAATCATATGGCCGCACATTTTGAGGGTAGAGGGAGGGGTGGGTAAAGGATATGGCAAAGAGCCAGTGTGAAAAACAATGTATGTGAACTTTGTAAGCAAACCAATATAAAATAAAAGTTTTCTTTTTTAAAAAAGTATTTTGCATTTGTAATTGAAGTTATTAAAAAAGTTTTTTATTAAGCATTAAAAAGGAGCTCTGGTGGCCTAGCGGCAAGAAGCTGCACTGCAATCCCGAAGACACACGGTTCAAGGCCACCACTTGCTCTGTGGAAGAAGGATGGGTAGTCTCCTCCTGTGCGATTAACTGACTCTGAAAATCTGCTAGGTGGTCAATCATGGATTGGTTCTGACTCTACGGAACACAACAATAACAAACATGAATAATTTTTTTATTTTAAAAATGTGTTTACTGTGAGTTTTTCTTATATTGTAGCAGACTGTCTTATTGTCTAATGAGAGTTAATCCCCAGGTAGTTACAGAGTCTAAATTGAAAAGTTCTGTGACATTTTGTCATAATAATGTTGTTAATAATAAAATCAAAGGAAAATACAAAACTAAATCAAACCCACTACTATAGAGTTAATTCTAAGTCATAGACACCTTCCATTGGGTTTCTGAGGTTATAAATCTTTATGGGAGTATATTGCCCATCTTTCTCCCTTGGAGGAGCTGGTGGATTCAAATTGCTGGTCTTTTGATTAGCTCTACAATAAATAGCACACTATGCCACCAGAGCGCCTAATGAAACAAAAAACTATAAGAACATATTTTATTGTCTTTTTGCGTTTAATTTGAAAGAGAGTTTTACACTTTTATTATGGGAGCTAGGCCAGTAGTATTTCAAATAACAGCAGTATCATCCTGGGCGGGTAGGTTTCAGCAGAGTTCCTGGACCAAGAGCGATTTGAAAGAAAGACGAGGCCATCTACTTCCCACTGGAAATCTACTTTTCATTGGAAATTAGCCAGTGAAAACTTTGAATGAATCACAAACAGAACATTGATCAACTTGTTTGCTTTGAGCACATCATTGGGAGGAATCACTAGAGAATCAGTCCTGTGGTAGAGTAGTGGCCACAGCAGTCATGGGGACCCTCAGTGAGATGGGTTAGCAGAACAGCCACAGAGAGGAACTCAGTGCTGTGACCTTGACAATGAAATGATACTTGGCAACACTTTGTTCCATTGTGCATGTGGTTGTCATGAATAGAAACTAACTACATGGCCGCGAACAACAACAACAATTTATTTATATTGTATCTGAGATATTAAAGGGGTCTTTTTATTGGCAATCATACTGTTGGATCATCTATAGGCAAGTTGGCAGGATAATCTATAGGCAAGTTGGCAATCTCTCTCACTCAAGTTTAGGTGCTGTTTCCCAGAATCCTTTTCTCTCTGTAGCTCTGGGCTAGAGTTAGTCCATGGAGTCACCGATAAGACACGAGGAAGGTAGTGTGAGGAAGAACCTTTGCTCTTGAAACTGTGGTGCTGAGACCCAGCCTGTCTTGAGTACCTCTGCCCCACTCCAAGCCTGAACACGACAGCAGCCCCACATCTACGAAGCAGCACTTGACTGAGACACGTAGTGGCTGGGTGCATGATGGAGGAAGTTCCCACAGACTACCCTGTGAGTTCCCCCTTGGTGATCAACTTGGTAGCCCAAGGATAGGCTTTTCATATCTCTCTGCAAGCTTCCACCACCCTCCAAGTCAGAGCTACAGCTGACAGAGTGACTCTTTCTCTGGTCCTCCAACTCCCCCTCCAGACATTCACCTCCTAGCTTCTCCCACTCCGTATGCTCCAATGTTGACATTAAACCTCATATCTCTGTAAGGCCTGTAATGAACTTAAACTCTGGTACAGCTGCTTTTCATTGAAATTTAGTTTAAAAAGAAATTGAACGTGGTTTAGTACTTAAGGAAGAAGAGATCTGCTGACATTTACTAGATAGTTTCTAAACCTTTACTATAACAGGCTGTTGTTATGTGCCATCAAATTGTAACTAACATTGCTAACACTCTAGTCGTTTTCAGGGGTTGTAAATTGCACAGGAGGAGATTGCCCATCTTTCTTGCTCAAAGCAGCTGGTAGATTCGAACCAACTGCTTCGGAACTGGCAGTGCAACTCGTTAGGCCACTAGAACTCCCTACAGGGATAATAGCATCATCTGCTGGGGATCAAAGGGTCACTGGTGATTCAGTAATTAAGCATTCAGCTCCTAATTAAAAGGTCAATGGTTCCAAACCAAGAACCAGTCTTAGGAAGAAAGCTTTGGAGTCAGCTTCTATGGAGTCTCAGAAACCCGTGGGGATGTTCTGTAGTTGAAATTGTCTAGATGGTAATGACTATTATGGAAAAAAAGGAACCCTGGAGGTTCAATGGTTAAGTGTTTGTTCCTTCATGTCTCTGAAAAAACTCCTTACTCAAAGCTGTATTTTCCTTTAGTTTCTGTTCTTCTTCTGGTAGACAGCAATAGGGCTTTCTTTGCCTGATACTGTGTTTCTTGCAATAATAATAATACTATTGTTACCCAATAATTATAAAACATGGGCCATTACGCATCACTCTGTGGCCAGTGGCCTGCTGTGCTGTTCTGCATTGCCCTCTAGTGTTACAAATGTGCCAAAGCAGAGGCTTCTCTGTTTTGCATCCACAGCCCACAATGTGCTCACAGCTTTCTGCGTCCACTCTGTTAACTAAGCACCTGGGAACCCTGTTGTGCTGCTATCCTAAAGGCAATACCTTTGCTGCTTTTAATCCAACAGCAGCTCCGAGGATGAAAGATGGACAATCTCATTCCGTGCCATTTACGGTCTCTAAAAACCAACTGGAAGGGTCAACTATGAGCCCGTTCCTCCACAACAGCACTGAGTTGAAGCACAAGAGCTCTCCAGTGACGAATCCTTCAGCTTTCATTACTTGTCAACGCCTTGCTGCTCCTTGAGCAAGAGGGTTTTTTGGGGGTTTTGTTTGTTTGTTTGTTTTTTTAATGTCTTTAGAAAAAAAGAGGTCCAGAAGGTTATATTTAGTGCACAGCACCTGGTTAGTTTGTATCAGATGCCCAGCAAATGTTCACAAACTATTATGGATCCCAGCCCTTTGTATTAGCCTCCAATTCAGCACACCTGATGCTAGATGGCCAGCAGTCAGGACAACGTCCCAAGAGACTCGTGGACGAGGGTGATGTGGTTAGAGTTGGTGACACTTCATGGTCTCATCCCTACCTACTCCGCCATAGATATCCTGTAGTAGACCACGCAGAACCTCCAGTAATATTGTTACCAACTTGAACCATAAATAATATGTGAAATGTATAATTATAAGTGCTTAAATATAATATTTATGTGATTACGTGACTCTTTATGGCAGAAATGCCTTGTATCTTCTTTTTATCATTGAATGCCAACATAACTGTTATCATTAGGTGTCATTGAGTCAACAACGACTCATTGTAATCCTGTGAACAGTTGGAACCTTGCCCTGTCCTGTGCCATCCTCACAATCTCTGACATGTTTGATTCCATCGTTACAGTCACTGTATCACTCAGTCTCACCAAGGGTCTTCCTATATTTCTCTCACCTTTCTGAAAGGTCCAAACACACTCTGAAGTCCAGAAGAAACACTAGCAAGTGTACAACAAATATGCTTTATTTAAAATGCATGCTTTGCTAAAAGTGGGCTGAGACTCAAGGAAGCATCAGCACTGAACCAAGAGAAAAGTATTGATTCATTGGCCAGTTGGGGGGTATCACCGCAGTTTCAAGGGCCTGGGGTCATCATTTTCCATGTTCCCACTACACCTTGTTTTAGCTATCAACTGCCTCCTGGGGTGGGTTATAAAACCGTGTGGAGGAGTAAACAATAAACAGGTTATTTACTATTTTCTAGAACACATAGACATTCAGATAGAGTCAGACGGTTGACACAGTGGAATCACTTGGGTTTCAATCAGCCGATTACTTTCCCAGCATGGTGTTCTTTTAAAAAATCCCTCCTCATAATATGCCTAAAATATATAAGAAGAAGTTTCACTATCCTTACCTCTAATAAGAACTCTGGCTTCAGTTCCTCCAAGATAGATATGGTGGTTTAGTGTTAGTAAGGAGTGGTGCAGGCAATCCAAGGCAGGCAGTTCAAATCTATTAGTTGTTTCTCAAGGTAAACATAGGAAATCTCTTCCTGTGCAATTTAGGGTCTCTGAAAACTCACTAGATGGTCAGCTATGAGTTGGTTCTGGCTAAACAGCAATGAAGAACAATGAGAAATATAAGTAGTTATTAAACTATTATTATCAGTTGTTGATGATGTTATTATGTGCTTCAGACTCATAATGACCCTACGTACAACAGCCCTAAACCCTGCTCTATCCTGTGCCAACCTTACTGTCTCTGAAACACCAACCTCTATTACCCTAGTAACTGAATCAATCCATCTCATCAAAGGTCTTCCTCTCCTGCATTGTCCCTCCACCCTCCCAGTATGACATCCCTCTCCAAGAACTGGACCCTCCTTGCAACGTGTCCAGAGTATGTAAGACAAAGCTTCAGAATCCTTGCCTCCAAGGAGCAGCCTGGTTTCACCCTCCCCAGCACAAACCTGGTTGTTCTCCTAGCAGTCCATGTTATGTTCAATACTCTTCTCCAGCACCACAGCTCAAAGGCATCAATTCTCCTTCTATCATCCCTAGTCATTGTCCAGCTTTCTGACACATAACAAGTTAATGCAAAGACCATGGCCTTTATCAGGCACACCTTAGTCTCCAGACTGACATGGTTGCTCTTTAGTATTCTGGAGAGGTCTCTGACAGCAGACATTCCCAATGCAATTCATCTCCTGATCTCCTGGCTGCTGGTACCAAGACTGTTGAGTGGGAAGTCAAACAAACAGAAGCTGTTAACAATCTCAATCACTTCATGATGCTGCCAATTAACCCAGTGGTGAGAATCTTTGTCTTCCTGACGTTGAGCTTCAATCCATATTGAAGGCCGCAGTCCTTGACCTTCTGCAGCAAGAACTTCAGGTCCTCCTCAGTTTTCAGGAAGCAGGGTTGTGTCATCTGCATAACGCAGATTGTTGATGAGTCTACAGCTAATCCTGCCTCTCGGGCAATTTGTTCTGATATAGATTTAAAAGGTATGGAAATAGGACACATCTTTGGTGTATACCTTTCCCAATTTTGAACCATGCAGTGTTTCCTTTCTCTGTTCTCATGACTGCCTCCTGGTCCAAGTACAGGTTTCGCACAAGCACAATCAAGTGTTCTGGGATTCCCATTCTTCTCACAGTCAGCCACAGTTTGTTGTGATACACACAGTCAAATGCCTTTGCATAGTCAATGAAACACAGATAGACATTCCTCTGGTACTCTTTGCTTTCAGCCAAGATCCACCTAACATTAAACAATGTATGAGCAAGAGCCTGTTCGTGATGAAGGAAGATGTTCAAGCTGCCCTGAATGAATTGACAAAGAACAAGGCCTCAGAAATTGACAGTATACCAACTGATATATTTCAACAAACAGACGCCACCCTGGATGCATTCACCAAGCTATGCTAAGAAATCTGGAGGACAACCACCTGGCCAACTGACTAGAAGAGATCCATATTTGTTCCCATTTAAAAAAAAGGTGACCTGTCGACACAGTGCAGAAATTATTGATATCATTGATACCATACGCAAGCAAGATTCTGCTGAAGATTATCCAAAAACAATTGGAACAGCACATCAGCAGAAAACTGCCAGAAGTGCAGGCTGGATTTAGAAGAGACTGTGACACTAGGGATATTATAGCTAATGTCAGATGGATCTTGGCTGAAAGCAGCGAGTACTAGTGAATTAACTAACTAGAAGCCTTTTTTGTTTCCCCCACCTTCTCCTTTAATGAACACTTGATTCTTTAAAAAGCTCTTGATAGAGGATCCCAAATACTATTTACCTAAATCTTGTACCCAAATCAGAAGAAAATAGATATAAATGAGTAACTATAAAAATACTAGAAACAACAAAAACAACAGTGCTTCTAGTAGCAAATGCAGGTCTTGCCAAAGTTTATTTTTTAAAAATTTTGGAACAGTACATTGACAGAGAACTGCCAGGAATTCAAGCTAACAGAAGAGGCTGTTAGAATGTGAAGAATATCATTACTCATGTCCGATGGATCCCGGCTCAAAGTAGAGGATACCAGAAGAATATCTATTTGTACTTTATTGACTATGAAAAGGCATTTGGATGGGAATCCGAGAGCACTTAACTGCTCATGCAAAACCCTATGCGTAGAACCAAGAAGTAGCTATTCCAGCAAAACAAGAGGATATTGCATGGTTTAAAAACAAGAAATGTGTGCACCAGGGTTGTAGACTATCTTCATAATAATTCAATCTGCATGCTGAGCAAATCAATTGAGAAGCTCCTGGACTATATGAAGAAGAATGTCACATCAGGTTTGGAGGAAGACTCAACAACCTGCATTATGCATATGACACAACTCTGTTTGCTGAAAGTCAAGAAGACTTAATGCACTTACTGAAAAAGATCAAAGACTACAATGTTCAACATGGGTTATGCCTCAACACCAAGGAAACAAAAGCCCCTCACCACTGGAAATAGATGGAGGAAAAAATTGATGCTGCAAAAAAAAAAATCAATTTTCTTTACTTCATAATTAACACCCACGGCAGTAGCAGTCAAGATATCAAAAGATGTGTTATGTTGGGTAAATCTGCTGTCAATGACCACTTTAAAGTGGAAAGAGCAAGGAAGTCACTTTAAAGACTAAGGTGTGTCTTATACAAACCATGGTATTTTTTATTGCATTGTATATATTTGAAAATTGGCCAACGAATAAGGAAGGTCAAAGAAGAATTGAAAGAAAAGAGCAAATTTGGATCCAGTAATTCAGTTAAAATGTTCCTTAATATAAACTGAAAACATCTTTGATACAAGGTCAGAAGACTTCTCTTTTATGTTACTGAAAGCTATGGATTGCAAGTGTAGGGGCAACTAGCAACAAAAATTGCAGTTTGATAAAGAGGACTTCTTCAATTGTTCTTCTATGCCACAAAGATAACGGATTTGAACCTGATCAGGAGGTCTCTTCTGATTATCCTTCTAGACTAAAAGGACACTTGCTGCATTAATAATAGTAAACAAGTATTCGTGTCAACCTATTATAGAGTATTTTTAAAAGGTAGTTTCCTATTGATTTCCTATTGGTTTCAGAATTGTTTTCCCATTGTAATAGTTTAGTCTTTGGCAGTTCATAGGATGTTCAGTCCTCTTCTCCAACATCATAATTCAAAGGCATTGAAGACAGAATGCCATCCTTATTCATTTCCCAACTTGCAGATGCATAGGGAACAATTGAAAAGAACATGGCTTGGATCAGGCACACCTCAGTCTTTAAACTGGCACCCTTGCCCTTTAACACTTTAAAGAAGTCCTTGACAGCAGATTTCCCCAATACAATATGTCTTTTGAGTTCTATTTTTCTTCCCTTCTGTCTTTTTCTTTAATTGACTTATTAGAAGTATAAAAAGAATTTACTATCAGTATAAAGAGGAAAAAAATTAATACTACGTATTTTATAATATTCAGGAGAAATTTTCCTGACACATCTGTAAAATTTCTTTTTTCAAAATATTAGTTTTATAGATCAAATTAAGAAAAAGAATATAAAGATAAGAATCAAATCCCTATGCACATCCAAACACTTCTCCAACAGGGTAAAAAAAAAAAAGGAAGCCACAGATTTGGAAAAAATATTTGGAATGGCATGTCACACAAGAGAGTTATAACTAGAATTTATAAAATACTTGAGCACCACAACAAGACAAAGGTAAATAATCCAATAGAAAAATGGGCACAGGATATGAACAGACACTTCAACAAAGAAGACATTCAGATGGCAAACGAGCACATGAAGAAATGTTTAAAATCCCTAACTCTTAGAGAAATGCAAATCAAAACAACTATGAGATATTATCTCACCCCAGTAAGAATAGCAAAATTTAACAGAACAGCAAACATCAAATGCTGGCGAGGTTGTGGAGAAACTGGAACCCTTATGCACTGTTGGTGGGAGTGTAAAATGGTGCAACCACTATGGAAGGCCAAATGATGCTTTTGACCCAGCAGTTCCACTACTGAGAATTTACCCTAAAGAAACCAGAACAGGCACCCAAGCAGATATATGCACACCCATGTTTATTGCTGCGTCATTCACAATAGCAAAGACCTGGAAACAACCCAAGTGCCCATCAACAAATGAATGGATAGAGAAGCTTTGGTATATTCACACAATGGAATACTATGCTGCATTGAAAAAGAAAGAACTCATACAATATTATTCAAAATGGGTGACCCTGGAGGATATTATGCTGAGTGAAGTATCTCAGTCACAAAAGGACAAATATTGCGTAGTGCCACTGTTGTAAAACAGCACTGACCTTGGGGTTGGGGGAAGACAGAGAGAGAGGGAATGAATGATGCATACTGCATTGAAACAGATGAGGGAGAGAACTGTTTTAAAAGGGTATATGATTGGGTATTATTGTCATGACAGAAGTCCAGAATGCACAGTGGAGTGGACTTGGGGGGAGGGATTGCATAAAAATGAAAGAGTTTTACTTTTCAAGGAGAAGAGTGAATTGGGAGGGAGGGGTGGACAGGGAGAAAAATGCAACAGTGAATGAATGGAAACCCTAAGTCTCTGTAAACCCTAAGTTTACCCTTAGTAAACCCTAAGTTTACTTTCATTAAAATTAATTAAAAAAGAATATAAAAATAATGGCATAAGAAGTAAAAAGAAAACTAAAGGGAGAAAGCTAATCATCTCATTAATATGATCAATATATTAGTGCAATAATTACAAATGTATATCTTGCTTTAAGAAAATGTGGTATTTAAGAATACATATTTATGTAATAAAATAATAATAGTTCTTTATATTGCAAAATGATACTTGATCTTTAAAGGGCTTCACCATGGATTCTTCTAAACCATTAATTTCCTCAGTCTACCTAAAAAGGTTGTCTAAGATTTTAATATCTCTTTGAGACAGTGATCCAAGCTTCTTCCTCTGATGATGCTACCAGTTCATACTTTGTTTCAGTAACTTGTCCCACCACAGAATGCAGGCTCCATGTCCTTAACAATACAGTCAGAAGTACTGTGGTCATCATATATGCAAACATTAATTCTGGGCATTCCTGTGTGCCTGAAAATCCAAGCAAAGATAATGTTTTTATTATTGATTAGTCATCAAACCGGTCTGGATCAGACTTATGTAGTGATGGCCAAGTACTGGGATCCTGAAGTTCCACACCAAGAGCATAAAAGACAAGGGTCTCTAGGGATAATGAACTGGTCAATCTTTCCTTCAATATCTTGGAGCTGGGCAGAGATTGGGGTAAGTTTTGAGTTCTATTTTAAAAAATTGTTATTGCAGTGAAAGTTTACAGAAAGGGTGGGTTTTCATTCATGGTTACACATTTTCTCCCTTCCTCAATTAACTTTGTAATGTATATCATGTTCCAGATTGTTAGTTGTCATACATGTGTCTAATCATCCATTCCTTTCAGAGTAGCCTTCCCATCTCCTATTCAAGTGTGGTATTCATTATCTATCCATTCTTCTGCTGTTCCCCAATGCCCCCTGTCCATCCTATATTTATAGCAGTGATCTCATGTATTTGTCCATTTGTGGTTGAAATATTTTCCTCAGCATGTTTTCTACACTCATCCATGTTGTATAGTGTTTTACAAGTTCATGTTTTTCAATGCTGTGCAATTTTCCGTTATGTGGATGTATCACAACTTTTCCATCCTTTTGTTTGTTGATAGGCACTTGGGCTGCTTCCATCTCTTCGCAGTTGTGAACAGTAATAAACATGGTGTGCATGCATCTGACAATTCTACCAAAAACAATCTACAAATTCAATGCAACCCCAATACAATTTCATTCTTCAATGAGATGAAAACTGCAATTTCTAATTTTGTCTAGAATGGAAAGAGATCCCTAATAAGCAAAGCACTACTGAAAAAGAGAAACAAGGTAGGAGGCATCACACTCCCTGATCTCAAATCCTACTACACAGATATAATAATCAAGACAGCATGGTACTGGTACAGTGACAGACACACAGATCTGTGGAATAGAATCAAGAACCGAGAAATCAACAACTCTACCTGTGGTCAAGGTCAACTGATATTTGACAAGGAAATGAATCAATTAAATGGGGAAAGAGAGCCTCTATAACAAATGGTGAGGACAAAATCAGAAAACTTTCTTTAGAAAAATGAAGCAAAACCCACACCTCACATCATACATAAAACCTAACTCAAGGTAGATCGAACTTAGGAATAAAGATTATAAAGTTCATCAGAAAAAAAAAATCTAAGACCAACTCTAGAAAGCCCTAATCTACAATGTGAGTAGATTTCCAAGAAAAACAAAAAACCTACAACCAGGAGAAAATAAAATAGACTGAGATCGTCTAAAAATTCAAACCTTATGCACATAAAATACTTCTCCAACAGGGAGGATGTGGAGAGATTGGAACTCTCATACATTTTTTGTAAGATTGTAAATGGTACAACCACTCTGGAAGAGAGTTTTGTGTTTCCTCAAAAAACTGAACATACAAACTCCATATTACCCAGCTATTCCACTGCTAGGAATACGCCCCAAGGAAATGAAAACTGAGACATCAACAGAGATTTGTATATCAATGTTCAGAGCAGCATTATTCACTGTCACAAGAACATGGAAACAGCCCAGATGTCCAATCATAATTAAACGGATTGAGAAACCATGTTCACACAATGGAATGCTACGTATGCAGCACTCAGGAGCAATGACTTAGAAAAATACTACATAATCTGAGAGAGATTAGATAGATTTATGCTGAGTGAACTAACTCAGCTTTGTAAATACAAATAGTGCATAAGACTATTATTATAAAAATAGAAGGATAATTTATAAAATGTATACGGGGATCCAGGGGGAAAGCAGTGGGAGTAGAAGGATGAGGATGGGTAGGGGAGAAATCACAGAGTCACACAATTTGGTGCGTAGAGAGATGGGGTAAAGAAAATGGGAAAGATTCGATAGGGTCCTGAAATGATGGGGTAATGGTGGGCATAGTCCAATGATGACTCATTTATGTAACAATATATGGGATTGACTGTATGAAAAATAATGTCAATGAAGCAAAGTATGAAACTCACACACACACACACACACACACACACCCACACACACACACCCCACTATGTACATGAATGAAACACAATGTAAAGGAATTTTCTATCTATACCAGTTAAAATTATTTTTAAAAACCAAACTTCTTCAACATGGTGAAAAGGAAGCCCATAGACTAGGGAAAAAAAACTTTGGCAATGACATATCTGATAAGGGACTCATATCTAAAATTTGTAGAATGCAGTGCTGAATGACTGGAAACCCTAAGTCTCTGTAAACTTTCATTAAAATTAATTAAAAGAAAAAAATGTAGACTACTACAGTACCTCAACAAGAAAAGGCAAACAATCCAGTCACAAAATGGGCACAAGATATGAATAGATACTTTACCAAGGAAGAAAGTCAGATGGCCAACAAACACATCCCTAGCTATAGAGAGGTCAGCTATGAATCCAGCAGTGAGAGTCTTGAGTATTAACACTTAGCACTCCAGGCTTTTATAGTGGATTCAACAAGCATGTTAAAGAAGAGGGGTCATGCTCCAGCAGGATTCCTATGAGGAAACAAACTGCTTACCAAGCTGAAGTCCTTATCATTATTCCCTTCTACAGTGGGAAGATACACCTTCACACATACAACTGAAATGGCATTTCAATGACTGTTTATGTGCTTGTTTTCATCCTAAACCTTCTGAAACCTAAAAAAAAAAAATTGTAGTTAAAAAATAACTGCTTCTCAATACTGGACTTTTATTTTTTTTACATTTGGAATAGGATGTTAGGGATGCTTCCTGTCTCTATACCTTTTCAATCTATATGCAGAACATTCAGGAGGTTGGGTTCTATGGAGAAGAATATAGCATCAGGATTGGAGGCAGACTCAACAGCAACCTGCAATATATAGATGATACAAGCTTGCTTGCTGAAACTGAGGGGAAACTGAAGAGCTTGCTGCACGAGATCAAGGACTCTAGTCTTCAATATAGATTGAAGCTTAACATCAAGCATACAAAGATTCTCACCACTGGGCCACTTCGTAGCACCATTCTAGATGGAGAAGAGATTGAGATTGCCAAGAGTTCCAACTTGCTTGACCCCACAAGCAACACTCTTGGCACCAGTAATTGGGAAATCAAAAGATAAATTGCATTTGGAAGTCTCCTGTCAGGGACCTCTCCAAAGTGCTAAAGAGTAAAGAGTCATTCTAGGGATTAAGATGTGTGTGAACCAGGCCATAATCTTCGCAATTATTTGCTATGCATCTGAGAGCTGGACAATGACAAAGAATGATAAAAAAATTTATGTCTTTGAGTTGTGGTACTGGAAAAGAGTATTTAACATGTCTGCCAAGAGAACAAATAGGTCAATCCTGGAGAGGGTGAAACCAAATGTCCTCTTGGAGGCAAAGATTTTGAAGCTCTGTCCCACATACTTTGAGCACATAGCCAAGAGGGACTAGTCCTTGTAAAAGGACATCATGCTTGGAAGGATGGAGGGACAGCGGAGGAGAGGAAGACCCCAGAAGAGATGTATTGACGCAATAATTGGGATAACAGGGTTAGGTGTATCAAAGTCAGTGAGACAGGCTCAGGACAGGGCAGGCTTCAGAGCCGCTGTCCATAGGGCCGTTATGAGTCACAGGAGACTCATTGGCACACAATTTTTAGTTATCTGCTATTATACTGAAAGCACTTACTCAAAATCCCTTCCTGTTCTCTTTGGTTTTCTCCTTTGTCCAATGATAAATGGTTTGATCTTCAGGTTTCCAGTATGGTCAGCGAGCACAATCCCTGAAAAAACACTGTGAACTCTCGTGGTATAATCAGTAATGAGTTACATTGTTAGCTCAAAGGTGGCATTTCTCTGCCACTTCGAATCCACAAGTGTCCTGAGGAGAAAGATGACCTGTCTCTTCCTATGTGATTTACAGCCTCAGAATCCTGAAGGAAGGGCATTATGAGTCATAATGAACTCTGTAACAGTGAGTTCTTAGAGCCTCAGCTCTAACTCTTGTTTACACACTTCTGAGCTCTTCTAAGAGTTAAAATCCTGAAGGTTGTAGGAATGGTTAAACTCTTGGCAATTGATTGTATGGTTGATGGTTTTAATCTACCCAGAAGCCTTTGAAAGAAAAAGGCCTAGCATTCAAATTCAGAAATAACAACAGCACAGTCCCTGGAAGCGTTATTGAGCACCGTACTACTGTCAAACCAACAGGGTATAATTCTGTAGAAGGCAACGACAAAAGCTCTTGTTGTTATGTGTCATCAAGTCACCGGTGATTCATAGTGGCCCTTTGTACAACAGGTCTGAAACTTGCCCTGTTCTGAGTCAATCTCACTGACTCTGACACACCTACCCCCATTGCCTCAATTACTGTGCCAATCTATCTCATCCTGGCTCTTCCTCTCTCGTGCTGTCCCTCCACCTTTCCAAGAATGATGTCCTTCTCCAAGTACTTGTCCCTCCTGGACACATACCCAAAGTATTTGAGATGGAACTTCAAACTCCTAACCTCCAAGTAGAAACTTGGTTTCACCCTCTCGAGGACATAACTGTTCTCTTGGCATTTCATGGTATATTCAATACTATTTTTCAGCACCACAACTCAGAAGCACTGATTCTTCTTCTATCATCATTGGTCATTGTCTAACTTTCTGATTTGTAGCAAATAATTGTGAGGACCATGGCATAGATCAGACATGCCTTAGTCTCTAGACTGACATTTCTGCTCTTCAGTACTCTGGAGAGGTTCCTGACTGCAGATTTTCCTAGAGTAATTAATCTTTTGATTTCCTGAATGCTGGTGTTTTATTTCCTCAGTCACCAGTATAGTCTTTGGAACACAGAAAAGATTGTATTTTTTCAAGAAAAAAGTTATAAAAGGGGGAAAAAATCTGTTTTTTCAATAAAATATTAACTTTAAGCTCATTTTATGTAAGACTTGTCTATTCACCCCTTAGCCTAACTCAGCACTGTCTCTAAGTGACATAAGAAGGTCAGCTCATGCTTAGTAAAGTGGACTGGGGTGCGGTGGGGGA
>NW_006399874.1:1020260-1030794 GCF_000299155.1 Elephantulus edwardii
TTTGAGCTTTGGTGTTGGAGAAGAGTATTGAGGGTGCTATAGACTGCTAGGAAAACAAACAGATTCATCCTGGAGAGGGTTAACCTGGGCAGCTCCTTGGAGGCAAGGATTCTGAGGCTTCGTAAAACATACTTTGGACATGTTGTAAGGAGGGACAGGTTCTGTAACAATTTCTACACAATTATAAATACTTGAGTTATAAACATCCGAATGAACACTAGCTTTAAATTTATAAATATTATTTTATTTATGTAAATGAGACATTGATGACTCATTGGTAAAATTCCCACTTCAGGAGAGCTGGGTTTGATTCTCAGCCATAAGCCCCATGCACATGTATCACCCATCTGTTGGAGGTGGCTTGTCTGTTGTTACGACGGTGAACAGGTTTCATCAGAGCTTTCAGATCAAGATGGACTAGAAAGAAAGGCCTGGTGATCTACTTCTAAAAATTAACTATTGAAATATTCCATCAATCATAACTGCCAGATCCCCTAACTGGTTATGAGGTTAAAATTTTTATGTGTTAATAAAATAAACATTTTCTGAAGAAAAAGCAGGTATAATAATAGCAGAATATAAGCGCCCAAACCTGTAAAACTGAAGATAAGCTAGACATTTTTTTCCTCACAATCTTCCTCATGCTCCATTTCAGAAGGATGCTGTGGTTAAAACAAACAAACACACACCAGTAAGCAAAAAGTAATTCTGAAATAGATCAAGGTCTTTGTTAGTATTTCTTGGTTCCTGAATTATATTATACTATCCAGAGCCATGTAGTTCATATTTGTCTTTCCTCCTATCTTTAGGATTTTGAAGCTCTGTCTCTCATACTTTGGGCACTTGCCCAGGAGAAACTGGTCCTTGGAGAAGGACATCATGCTTGGAAAGGTGGAGGGACAGCACAGGAGAGGAAGACGCCATAGCTCTCTGCTCCCTGTCAAGGCTCGTTGCTCCCTGTGGAGGATCGCTGCTCACCACAGAGGCTCTCTGCTCCCCACCTATGCATGCTTCTCCCCATGGAAGCTCGCTGCTACCCGCCAGGCTCACTGCTCCCATGGCTCCCAAACTAATTATTTTAATAATAGTTCTCAATCAAATTCCATCAATCCTGCTTGCTCTGTGCACATTGCTCTGCCTCCATTCATTTGCTGATGGGCTTTTGGGATGTTTCCATTTTCTTGCTATTGTGAGCAACACTATGATGACTATTAGTGCACATATCTCCATTCATGTCTCTGCTCTGATTTCATTAGGATATATTTCTAGGAAGAGTAGAGGGTTGGTGAAGAAGAGGAAGACCCTCGACTGAGTGGATTGATGTGGTGGCTGCTGCAATGCGCTTTTT
The DNA here is from genome assembly GCF_000299155.1 of Elephantulus edwardii. NCBI lineage: Eukaryota > Metazoa > Chordata > Mammalia > Macroscelidea > Macroscelididae > Elephantulus > Elephantulus edwardii. Next base: position 1,021,609 of record NW_006399874.1, read on the forward strand.
GTGTGTCAGGAAGTGTGAGGATGGCACAGGGTGGAAAAGAGTTCAGATATTTTGCTGATAGGGTTGCTATGAGTCGCACTCAACTCAATGGTATCTAACAACAACAATAATATTCCTAGTAGTGGAATAGCTGGGCCATATGCAATTGCCATGTTGTTATTATGTGCCATTGAATTGCCTGCGACTCATAGAGACCCTATGTATAACAGCCCTAAAACCTGCTTTATCCTGTTCCAATCTCATTCTCTGAAACACCTACCCTCATTACCCCAGTCACTGAATTAATGCATCTCATGAAGTATCTTCCTCTCCTACTCTGCCCCTTCACCCTCCCAAGCACGATGTCCCTCTCCAAGGACTGGTCCCTCCTTGCAACGTGTCCAAAGTAGGTGAGGAAATTTCTTCTCACTTGCTTTGAGCATGTTGTCTAGGGGAACCAGCCCTTGGAAAAACTCATCATGCTGGGAAAGGTCATAGAAAGAGAGAAAAACCCTCAACAGGATGGGACTGAAGCAATAGTTGTAACAACAGGCTCAAGAATATTAGAGACGGTGAGGACGGTGCAGAATAGGATGAGGTTGAGGTCTGCAGTTCACAGGGCCAACCTGATGACACTTAACAACAATGACAATGTAAAAGTTTCCCTGAAGGGCTGTATGATAACTTGCATGTCTCAGGCTCCTTTGTTATCGCAACCTTCTTTTGCTTTTTATCAGTGAGAGGTTTTGAGTTGGTCCAGGGTCTGTAGTCACACTCTGCAGGAGGACTTCCCAGGAAGGAGACTGGCTAGGAAGATACTATGCAGCGCACAGAAGCAATGATTTTGTAAATTATTACCTAACTTGGGAGGGACTGGAGAGCATTGTGCTGAGTGAACTAACTCACGCCCACAAGGATCAATATTGTATAAAACCATTATTGTAAAATAATCACAAGGATCCAAGAGGGGAGGGGGAGGGTGGAAGCAGAGGGATGTGTATGTGTGTGGGGAGGGGAATTAATCATCGGGTTGTACAATTTGATGGGGGCAAGGTGAGAGTAATTGAAAGACTTCGCTCAAATTTGTATTTGAAGTTTGTAAATAAACTAATAGGGGGGAAAAGAATTCTCATTGCTCTGAATCTTGGGGGTCCAGGCAGTAATTCACACACCACCTCAGATGTGTTCTTTCTTCTGTTTCCAGTTTCTTTTCCATTTTGGAACATTGGTGTAGATGGACTTTGGAGGGCTGTGGGCATGAAGATTCTTTTTTGTGGTTGTGTGCTGTTGAGCAAACCGTCCCATAGCAGACTATTTCAAACTGGGTTTTCAGAAGCAGTAAATCGCATGGGAAGAGAATCCCCTACCTGCACCCACATATCAGCTGGAGGATTCAAACTGCATCTTTTAGGATTACAACACAGCTTCTTATCACTAGGTCATCAGAGCTCCCTAATAGTCCTTTAGGGTCAATATTTTTTAAAACCTCTATAACAATCCAATAGACTTAATAATATAACAGACTTATCAAACTGAATATCAGATGTTGTTGTTAAGTGCCGTCGAGTTGTGGGCAACTCATAGCAACCCTATGAAGGAGAGTCCTTGACTCTTGGGTGCCTTTCATCCTCTCTCCAAGTTCATAGGGTTTCCAGAGGCAAGCTGTTATGGAAGTGGACGCCACTCCTTCTTCCACGCTTGTTCAATCGGGGAGCTCCATCCCACTCTCAGTCCGCATTGGATAGCCAGCCATTGACTCATTTGACACATCCGTGTCACAGTGTTCAGCCTCACAGCAACCACAAGTGACTGCGGGACAGCAACTTATACACCAGGGCTATACAACCTAGAGGAATATCAGATGGATTGTCAAAAATCTCAAACACGTTTGTCTTGGAGGAATTAGAACAGGGCACTTCTTAGATGCAAGAATAGTGAAACGTGTTTTGGGGATGTTTTCAGGAGGCAGGCATATTGTTCTCTGATATTGGAAAAGATGGAAGGTGAGAGAATGATGGTAACAGCCTCAAGACAGATTGATACAGTGACTGTAAAAAGATGATGGAATACGTCAGACATGATGAAGATGACATGTGCTCAGGCATGGGATCAGGCGAGGTTGTTCACAGGATTTCTAATGAGTCACAGTTGACTCGACAGCACCTAACAAAACAATAACTTCCTACGCCTTAAGGTTTTTTACCTTAAGCTGGGTTGAATGAAAGAATACTGTTTTGTTTTTATTATTGGTGTGGTAATTTTTTTTTTTTAGTTGTCTGGTTGTTAGTCAATCATTTAAATAGAAAGGTATATTGGTGTGTAGAGAAAGGCTGAATAAACAACCATTTAAGCCTAGTTGTTGTTGTTAGGTGCTGTTGAGTCGAGTACCATTCATAGTGACCCTGTGAACCAAAGAGCTGAATCCTGTTCTTTCCTGAACCATCCTCATACTTCCTGACACATTAGAACCCATTGTGGCAGTCACTGAGTCAATTCACCTGATTGAGGGTCTTCCTCTCCTTCACTGACCCTCCATCCTTCCCAGCATCATGTCCCTCTCCAAGGAATAGCCTATTCTAGCAACAAGCCTTCAGTATGTGAGGTGAAGTTTTATCATCATTGCCTCCAAGAGCACTCTGGCTACACCTTCTCCAAGACATATCTATTCATTCTCTTGGCCGTCAAGGGGATGTTCAGTGCTCTTCTCCAAAACCACAGCTCAAAGTTGTCAATTCTTTTTCTGTCATCCTTACTCATTGTCCAGTCCTCAGATGCATAGCAAGTCATCAGAGAGACTACAGCCTGAATCAGACGCACCTTAGTCCTCAAACTGACATCATTACTCCTCAATAATTTGGAAAGGTCCCTAATTGCAGATTTTCCCAGTACAGTGTGTCTCCTTATTTCTTGACTGCTGGTATCAAGGATGTTAATAATGGATCCAAGCAAGATGAAGTTGTTGACAATGTCAATCTCCTCTCCATTCATCATAATGTTGCCTATCAGTCCAGTGATAAGAGTCTTTGTTTTCTTGACACTGAGTTGCAGTCCATACTGAAGGCTGCATTCATTGAATTTGTGCAACAAGTGCTTCAAGTGCTCTTCACTGTCAGCAAGCAGGGTTGTGTCATCTGCGTAACGCATCAACCTAACCTAGAATTCCATTAAAACCAGCATCATTATGGAGCTCACCACATCAAATCTTTTCTGATCCAGAAAAGACCTTTTAGGGAAGGGCCGTGTGGAAGATGAGGGGAAATGGTAGAAGGAGCCTAGTATGTGTAAGGACAGTATTCTCATTGCCTGTGGACAATACTGTTTCCTAGGGTCTGCATTTTAGTGGTAAATTGAAAGACCCATTCCATTTCTCCCAGCCACAGACACATTTTTGAGTCCCAACAGTGTAGTTTGTGAAGCAATTTGTAGTTGTGATCTCTTACAAAATGATGACATTTACAAACGTCTTGTAATTAGATCAAAGGGAAAAAGTGTTTACTCTGTGAACCAGCAATAGGCTAAAAAGCTACATTCTAATTAGCCTGGTGTTTGGTTCACTAATGTCAAGTGCTTACTGACAAAGACAAAGTCATTCCAGGTATAGTTCTAGAAGAGACTTCTCTACAGCAGAGGATCTCTGGGGCAATGATGATGGCAGTCAAGTCCCTAATCCAGTTTGGTGAAATGTATGATAAGAAACTTCACTGCAATCCCAAAGGCACGTGGTTCGGATCCACCAAGAGAAGGATGGGCAATCTTCTCCCATGTAATTAACTGCCTCTGAAAACCCACTGGAGGGTCAGCTGTGGGTCGGTTCCGATGCCATGGTACTCAACAACAGTGCTTATCAATTGAATTCAAATCCATTTGGGGGAAAGGATAGAATTATCCATCAAGATTTTTGTCCCACCAAACTCTTGGATAATTTTCAAGAATTCATAGGCAAAACATTAGGCCATACATGTTGAACATGTACAAATAGCTAGGTTTAAGAGAGAAAGCTCCACATTCAAAGTAACATGAAACCTGACTTAGAGCCCTGAGGATCCAGAATCAGTATGGGTTGAGTTGGCAACTCTTTTTTTCTAGAGTATGACTTTGTTTCTCAGAGTTCAAATTTTTACTGAAAGGCTAATTATGAGGGGGGTGAAAGTCTCTTTGAAAGCTCATAGCATTTCCCATAAGTCCCAGATCACAGAGATTAAAAGATCATGACAGTTGTGAAGTCCCTTCTGAGAAAGCTCCCCAGTCTTGTGAAAAGTGTCAAAGCAGATTAACTCATGAACAAAGAAAAACTTTACCTTGTACTTCTGGATGGAAAGCTGGAATGGAAAAGATACTTCATCACCCAAGTGTGGCAGAAGTGGTGACCTGTTCCTGCTGCTCACCTTCCTCAGGCCTTTCTTGCTACAACACGCTCTGTGTGTCTCTCTCTCTGCCTTCCTCTCGCTCTCACATTTCTCTGTCAGTACTTCTTTGTTCGCTGTTGAATAGATCTGAACCTTGTCTTGTCCTGCACCAACCTCACCATCTTTGACATGCCTGAGGCTGTTGTGACAGTTACTGTGTCAATCCAGCTTGTTGAGGATATTCCTCTCTTTTTCTGACCCTCTGCTCTCCCTCTGATGTCTTTTTCCAAGGACTGGGAGCTCTTTCAAACATGCCTCAAAGCAAATGAGACAAAGCTTCGTTATCCCTGCCTCTAGGGAGCATCTTGCTTGCACTTTTTCCAAGACACACTTGATACTTTTAGCAGAACACTTTCCCTCTCTTTATGTGGGAGAAAAGGAGAGAGACATTGACTGAACGGATGAATACACTGCATTTAAGAATTTTAATTGGTTTTCCCAAAGTCTCTACCTAGATATGCTAAGACTTGGGCCTCCACAGCAAATCACTAAGCAGACATGAGTGGGCAGCTCACTCATGCCCAGAGCTGCCCAGCCCCATTCCTCTTCCCTTTGCTCACATCAGTTACACCCTCCTTTTAAAGAAAAGCTGAGTTGCAATCCAATCATTTACCTTCTCTATCTGCTTCTCTTGGTTTTGTGACTCATGATGAATGTCGATACCACACTGATAATACAGCTTTGAGTCTGGGAGACTCTAATCTGGCCTAGTGGTAAGAAGCCAAACTGTAATCCAAGGGCCCGGAGTTCGAATCCTCCAACTGCTCCATGGGAGAAAGATAGATAGTCTTTTCCTGTGTGATAAACTGCCTCGGAAAACCTACCTGAAGTTCAGTTAATGAGTTGGTTCCTACTTGATGGTACACAACAACAACAACAACAAGAACAATGCCATCAGGTGGTGCCAGGAAGAGGCTGTCAAAAGACACTCCAAGCCTGCCCTCTCATCTTGCTGTGAAGTAAGGAAAGATTAAAGGGGTGGTGTTTCCCGTTTCAAAATGTGGGGTATTAAGAACGAGAATTTCAATAGAACCAGCCCTAAATAGAATTGTGAAATAAGCATTTGGTATCTTTTTTTTTAACCTTTTAGCTTCCCACCCCTCCCTCTTCCCTTCAAATTCTTTTCTTTGCAAAACCTTTCAAGATCCAATTTCCAGCCAGGTCTCAGTCTTCCTGCCTTCTTATCCTGTTAGCTGTTCACCAGGGAAAGGCTGAGGCACACTGTCTTTTACTTGAGCACACTGTCTTTTACAACAGAATTTTTGCAGGTTTTCCTTTTCCTTCATGGTAAAAGCAGGTAAGGGGCTTCTCTTGACTTTGTCCACAATAGAAGCCACTTTGGAATGAGGCCAGCCCTCTGGGTGAATGTGGTCAGATTCTCTCTGGAAAAACCAATAAATAGCTTTGAAAGCCAATTCTGGGTTCTGCCTCTACTTAGCAGCATAATCTGCAAAGTGTGGATTTTCTTTTAACAGATAATTATTGATAATTATTGTCTTTGTTGTCTAGTACTGCTATAACGGAAATCCCACAAATAGATAGTTTTTAGCACAGAAATTGATTCTCTAACCATTTAAACTCATTGCTGTTGAGACAGAACAGACTTGTAGCTGGTCCTTCTTCAGTGGGTTTTTGGAAGTTGTAAATGATATTAGAGGAGATTACCTATATGTCTCCTGTGCAGTCTTGGGTGGATTTGAACTGCCAAAGCACTACCTTTGTGTTAGCAGTTCAGCTCCCTATGGGCTACACTAACAGAGTTGTCGAAGCTTGTTGTGCTGTTAGTTTCTGTCCCATCAACCACCACTCATGGCCATCCCGTGAATAATAGATCTGAACCTTGCCCTCTCTTGTGCCATCTTCATCATCTCTGTTGTGTTTGAACCAGTTGTTATAGTTGCCCTGTCATTCCACCTTGTTGAGGGTCTATTTCTCTCTGATCCTGCAAAGTTTGGGGAGCTTTAGGTTCACAGCCATAGCACCAGTTTCATGGGAAGGTCTTCAGTCTGTAGCACCTCTACAGGAAGGTCATTGTCTCCTATCAATATCTGTGAGCCCAGCTGTTCCTTGGAGTCTCCATGTCTCGGCATCAACCAGCCCCTGAGTCTAGGAGGTTCTTTTTGCAAGGGTTCTGGGTCCAAAGGATATACTCGCTCTTGGCTCTTTTTGGTGAGTATATGATAAGTTCCTTTTCTGCTCACACCTCTTTCTTTGTGTGAGTGTGTGTGTGTGTGTGTGTGTGTGTGTGTGTGTGTGTGTGTGTATGTAAGAGAAAAGATGGTATAGAACACACACCAGGGCCATTTTTAAATCAGGGTTATTATCTGAGTAAGCATGTTACTAAAATCCACCCTAATTCCCTTACAACTGATCACATCATCAGTGTATGTGTGTGTGAGGAATCAAGGTCCAGACAACCTGACATTTATTTTTGCAGAACAAAATTAAATCCGTGACAATTATTAATGTGAAATCTCTCTTCATTTTCAATTGCTTTTTTAATTTCAGAGACATTTTTTTGGAAAATGATACCCCATTCCCGAGGGTCAGCTGTGGATTGAGTCCCCACTCAAATGGCAATGACAGACTTTTTACTCAAGCAACTACTATTTTCATGTGAAATTTCTTTTTCAGCTACAACATCTTTTTTTATATATGGTTAAACAAGCATATATGGGCACAAAATTATAGGTTGTTGTTTTTGTTTGTTTGCTGTTTTTCTGGCAGCTTGGCCTTGAGCCAATCACATCCACTTATTCTATAAATATTAAGAATACTTACACCTAGGTAGACACGAGGTACAATGGTGAGGGAGGCACAGGAAAGAGTCCTAATAAACAAGTTAATACAATTTGCTCTAGAAGAGGTTTGTTCATGACACCCATGTGCAGAGAGGAAGGAAGCTTGAAGTCTGTTTGGAGGAAAGAAGGGCTTTTTCCTAAAGAAGTGAAGTTTTAGCTCTAGTGTTGCAAATTACTCTAGCAATTCCACTAGGCCACAAGCTTCTTGAAAATATGACCTTTTATTTAAAATTGTTGTTGTTAATGTGCCATTGAGTCGCTTGTGACTCATAGCAACCCTATGTACAACAGCCCTAAACTCTGCTCTGTCCTGTGCCAATTGCACCATCTCCGATACACCCATCACAATTGCCCCAGTCACTGAATCAATCCACCTCATAGAGGGCCTTCCCCTCTTGCGCTGTCCCTCCACCCTACCAAGCATGATGTCCCTCTCCAAGGACTGGTCCCTCCTTACAACATGTCCAAAGTATGTTAGACAGAGCCTCAGAATCCTTGTCTACAAGGAGCCGCCTGGTTTGACCCTTTCCAGGATGAATCTGTTTGTTTTCCTAGCAGTCCATGGTACTCTCAATACTCTTCTCCAGCACCACAGCTCAAAGGCATCAATTCTCCTTCTACCCTCCTTAGTCATTGTCCAACTCTCTGATGCATAACAAGTGATTGAGAAGACCATGGCCTGTATCAGACACACATTAGTCTCCAGAGAGACACCATTGCTCTTCAGTACTTTGGAGAGGTCCCTAACAGCAGACTTTCCCATGGCAATACGTCTTTTAATTTCCTGGCCACTGGTGCCAAGAGTGTTGACTGTGGAGCTGAGCAAACTAAAGCTGTGAACGATCTCAATCTCTTCACCATCCATCCTGATGCTGCCAATTGGCCCAGTGGTGAGAATCTTTTTCTTCTTGACATTGAGCTTCAATCCATATTGGAGGCTGCAGTCCTTGACCCTCTGCAGCAAGCGCTTCAGGTCCTCCTCACTTTCCGCAAGCAGGGTTGTGTCATCTGCATATCACAGATTGTTGATAGATCTTCTACCAGTCTTGACCCCATGTTCCTCCTCATAGAGCCCAGCCTCCCTGATAATCTGTTCTGCATACAGGTTGAAAAGGTATGGAGACAGGATACATCCCTGGAGCACGCCCTTCCCAGTTTTGAACCATGCAGTGTTTCCTTGCTCTGTTAGGATGAGTGTCTCTTGGTCCAAGTATAGGTTTCTCATTAGCACAATCAAGTGTTCTGGGATTCCCATTCTTCTGAGAGTCAGCCACAGTTTGTTATGATCTACACAGTCAAACTCCTTTGCATAGTCAATGAAACACAGATATACATTCCTCTGGTATTCTCTGCTTTCAGCCAAGAGCCATCTAACATTAGCTATTTAAAATTACTCACTTATTTCTGTTGGTGGTGGTATTTACAACTTGATCACACATATGTGAATTTTAAAATCTAATGTTAACAAATGTCTAACAAATAGTTTGAGCTGGTTCACATAAAAAGACTTTAGACACTATGCCATGTCTCCACTATCTTGCTTTAATTCTTGTTTATTTCCATGTCTCCTCCATCTTGTTTTAATTCTGTCCTATACAAAATTAATCTATCTATTGATTCTATCTATTCTATCTATACAAAATCAATCATTATAATGTTACTTTATATAATCAATGCCTGTTTAGAATTATCTATTGACCAATTTCTTTTTATCTATTCATATTTTTTTAACCACCATCCTCCCTGCTGAGTTTAATTTTGTTCTTCTTAAAGTACATCCATTAGTAGAGTCTGTTAGCAGTATATTCTCCAAAAATTTATTGTGCTAATACGAAACCTATACTTGGACCAAGAGGCAGTAGTCAGAACAGAGCAGGGTAACACTGCATGGTTCAAAATTGGGAAGGGCGTGCTTCAGGGATGTATCCTGTCTCCATACCTTTTCAACATGTATGCAGAGCAGATTATTCGAGAGGCTGGGCTCTATGAGGAGAATTGTG
>NW_006399874.1:1031600-1036230 GCF_000299155.1 Elephantulus edwardii
GGTTGGCGCAGGATAGAGCAGGGTTTAGAGCTGTTGTGCATAGGGTCGCTATGAGTCGGAAACGACTCGATGGCACATAACAACAACAACAGTTGGGGATAGAACTTTAGGCTTATATTTGCCAATGTACGGCACATTTGTGTGTTTGTATATGTGCTAGTTTTCTTTCATTTCTTTAAATTGTTATTTGAGTGACAGTTTACAAAGTAAATTGATTTTGTATCCTACTATTCATATATTCTTTTCTTTATATCATTAGTTTCAATACTGGTAATATAATCATATTTTCCCCACTTTCTCCCTGTAATTCTGACTTCAGTATCATGAAAATGACAATTCTACAAAGGCAAACTACCAGTTCAATGCAATCCCAATGTGGATACCAATTCCATTCTTCGATGAGATGAAAAAGGCAATTTCCAATTTTGTCTTGAATGGAAAGAAATCCCAAAGAAACAAAGCACTACTGAAAAAGACAAAGTAAGAGGCATCATACTCCCTGATCTCAAATCATACTACACAGCCATGGTGCTCAAGACTAATGGTACTGGTACAGCAACAGACAAATTCACTGATCAATGGGGAACCTAGAAATCAGCTCATCTATCTATGGTCAACTCATTTTTTACAAGAAGACAAAATCACTTAAGTGGGAAATGACAGCCTCTTCAATAAATGATGTTGGCAAAATTTGAAAACCATCTGAAGAAAACTTATGCAATACCCGCACCTCATGCCATACACAAAAATCAATTCCAACACCCATGTTTATTGTGGCTTTGTTCACAATAGCAAAGAGTTGGAAACAACCCAAGTGCCCATCAAAAAACGAATGAATAGGTGGTGGGAGTGGGGTAGGTGGAGAGAAAAGTGCAACAATGAATGAATGGAATTCCAAAATCTCTGTAGATGTTCATTGAAATGAATAATGATAATAATAGTAAATAAAATTTAAAATAAAAAAACCAAATTAAAAAAACTCGAATGAATAGAGAAGCTGTGGTGTATTCACACAATGGAATACTATGCTGCATTGTAAAACAAGGAACTCATGCAATAGTATACAAAATGGGTGGCCCTGCAGAATATTATGCTGAGAGAAATATCTCAGTCACAAAACGACAAATATTGCATAGTGCCACTATTGTAAAGCAGATAGACATCGGGATTAGGGGGAACCTAAGAGGGAATAAATAAATAAATACTGCATTGAAACAGATGAGGGAGAGAACTGTGTAGGAGGAATATATATTAGGTATTATTGGTATGACAAGAGTCCAGAATAAAAGCTGCCTAGTGGAGTGGACTTGGGCGGTTGGATTGTATAAAAATGAAAGAAGGTTTTTTTACTTTTCAAAGAAAAAAGCAAACTGGGGGGCAGGGAGGAAAGTGAGCAACAATGAATGAATGGAAATCCAAAGTCTCTGTAAACTTTCATTAAAATAAAAAAAAATTAAAAAATCAACTCAATTTTAACTCTTGAAAATTTTCTTTAATTATTTTTTATAACAAACTCAGCCACACATTTAAAAGAAGCTTTAATTCACCCATCACTTTTGCATGTTTTATAACAGGAACACATTATTGTGTCAAGTCAGAACCAATTCATAGCTGACCCTTCAAAGGGTTTTCAAAAACTTTAAATCACATGAGAAGTGACTCTCTCCCCCCCCCCCCCCCCCCCGTGGAGCAGCTGGTAAATTCAATCCCTGTACCTTTGTATTGGCAGCACACCTCCCTATCTGCTAGCCCACCAGAGCTTCCTATATATATAAGAGGGCAATGCTAAGATTGTGTTGTTGGAAATGGATTTCTTTTTTTTTAATTTTTAATAATTTTTTCCCAAATATAAAGAGTTTATTCATTAATTTCTGTGTCTGGAGTACAAAATATAAACTAACCTCAGGCCCACCCGCCCAGCCGGGCCCGCAGTCCTTTGGTATCCACTGAGCCCAGTTCCGCAGCACCGCAGGCTTCAAACATGGAGCAGTCGCTGCAGAGCACCCGCTCATGGACATCGTTGTAGTCAGCAGTGGAGCAGAGGGCACAGGCCACAGCCCCACAGCCCCAGCAGGTGCGCAGACACCATCCACACAGGGGACGCTCACACTGGCTGCAGGCTGCCTTCCCGTCCACGCTGCAGACTCAGGAGGAGCAGGCCCTGGACGCCACCTCAGACAGGTCAGCCTGGGCCCGGCTCCGCAGCAGGCCGCTGCCCGGTCCAATCAGCATCTGTCCTCGGGTGGCCACTGGGACGCCCATTGGGCTGGGCTTTGGGGACTCGGGAAGGTGGACGAGGGGGCAGCTCTCTGCTGAACCTTCATCCCACATGTGGTTCATGCAGGCCTGGGCCCCTTGGTACAAGAGTTGCCTGGTCCTCTCAAAGACCTCTCGGGCCTGGCGCTCGCAGGACCCGCGTGAACCTTAAGCTACAGCGGGGCCCTGGCCCCGAAGGAGCAGCCCCACTTGGGCATGGCCGTTGACGAGGGCTATTTTAATAATTTTAATGAACATTTACAGAGATTTTGGATTTCCATTCATTCATTGTTGCACTTTTCTCCCTGCCCAGCCCTCCCCCGACCCTTCCCCCTCCAGTTCGCTCCTCTCTCCGAAAAAGTAAAAGAAAAATTCTTTCTTTGGTATACAATCCCCCGCACCCATCCCACCGCCCCAGTTACACTCCACTATGAAACCTTAATTCTGGACTCTTGTGATAACTATAATACCCTAGCATACATCACTTTTAAATTATTCTTTCCCTCAGCTGTTTCAATGCAGTATACATAATTTATCCAGTTTTTCTCAGTCATACCCCAACCCTGATATCAGTCCCATTCTACAACAGTGGCACCGTGCAGTATTTGTGATTGAGATACTTCACTCAGCATAATGTCCTCCAGGGTCACCCATTTTGAATAATATTGCATGAGTTCCTTAGTTTTCAATGCAGTGTAGTATTCCATTGTGTGAATACACCACAGCTTCTCTATCCATTCATTTGTTGATGGGCACTTAGGTTGTTTCCAACTCCTTGCTATGGTGAACAAAACTGCAATAAACATGGGTGTGGGAAATGGATTTCTTATATATTTCTGAGTGTATAAATTGTTTGTACTTGGCTATTAGCATAACTATTGGTGGTTTGAACCCTCACACTGGCACTGTGTGAGCAAGACCTGGTCATCTCCCTCTATAGAGAGTACAGTCCAGATAACTGGAGCAGTTCTACACTGTAGGCTATGGTGCTGCTATGAATCAGAATCAATTTGATCACAACAGGTTTATACACACTTTTAAGAAATAGATTGCCAAGAACTATTTCGTTGGGTTAAATAATTTTGTTATGTGAAAGAATAGCCATATTAACTCACTAACACGCTGAAAAGAAACGGCAGTGATTAAAGTAGGGTTAGTTGAAAGATTGAGAACCAGAACCCGAGTAAGCAGGAGATAAAACTATTGTTGTTTGAAGGGAAAGATAATCAAGCAGGAAATTGCTCAGCTGAAGAGGGCCTGGAGATGAATGTGCTAATTCATTCATCAGTCATTTGATTTATGTTTACGATAACAGCAGCATAACATGACACAGAAACCGCTGGGGATGCAGTCCCTTCATAAAGCATTCTGACAGGCAGCAACACACAGTGAACAGTAGGCAAATGAATGGGTAAAATAGTTGCACATGGTGCTAACTTCTTTAGAGAAATTTAGGTAGACTTCTAGAAGAGAGAAGGATCTCTGGTGGCATAGCAGGTAAGTGTGCTGCCAACACAAAGGCAGGTGGCTTGAACCTTTCAGCTGCTCAAAGAGAGAAAAATTAACAATCTCCTTTCATATGATTTACAGCCTCCAAAAATCCTCTGCTCTTTCAGCGTTCAGCTTGGAGGAAGTCTTGGCACAACTTTCTCCAATAGTTCTGCATCTGGGTGTTTCCAACACCAGCCACCTCTGCCATGCCACCCATGTTTGATCTAAATGAGATCAAACTGGTGTACCTGAGGTGTACCAGTAGGTAAGTCAGTGCCATGTCTGCTCTGGCCCCAAGATTAGCCCTCTAGGTCTGTCTCCAGAAAAGATTGGAGATGACGTTGCTGAGGCCACAGGTGACTGAAAGGGATTGATCACTGTGAAACTGATCATTCAGAACAGACAGGCCTAGATTGAGGTGGTGACTTACCATCAAAGCTCTAAAGGAACCACTCACAGACAGAAAGAAGCAGACAAATATTAAACACAGCGGGAAGGTCACTTTTGATGAGATTGTTGACATTGCCCGACAGATGTGACATCAATATTTAGCCAGAAAACTCTCTGAAAGGATTAAAGAGATCCTGAAAACTGCCTAGCCTGTGAGCTGCAATGCTGATGGCTGTTACCTTCATGACATCATAAAAGACATCAATAGTGGTGCTGTGGAATGCCCAGCCAGCTAAGAACTACTGATGAAAGTATGTCAATAAAGGATGATTTGTTAACCAATGAAGTGAGGAGAGGGAGGAACAACCCTAAACCCTCTGGTGTGTCAGCTGTGAGTGGGTTCCAATTGACAACAATGATTTAAAATATATCTATATCTATATATATCTCTATATATATGTGTGTGTGTGTGTATGCACACACACAGATATGA
>NW_006399874.1:1046500-1048423 GCF_000299155.1 Elephantulus edwardii
CAGGTTGAAAAGGTATGGAGATAGGATGCATCCCTGGCATACACCCTTCCCAATTTTGTACCAAGCAGTGTTACCCTGCTCTGTTCTGACAACTGCCTCTTGGTCCAAGTATAGGTTTCGCATTAGCATGATTAAATGTTCTGGGATTCCCATTCTTCTGAGTCAGCCTCAGTTTGTTATGATCCAGACAGTCAAACGCCTTTGCATAATCAATGAAACACAGATAGACATTCTTCTGGTAGTCCCTGCTTTTAGCTAAGATCCACCTAATATCAGCTACAATATCCCTAGTACCATGACCCCTTCTAAACCCAGCCTGGACTCCTGGCAATTCTCTGCTGATGTGCTGTTCCAGTCATTTTTGGATAATATTCAGTAGAATCTTGCTTGCATGTGAAACCAATGATATTGTTCTGTAGTTTCCACAATCAGTTGGGTCACCCTTCTTTGGAATGGGAACAAATATAGATCTCTTCCAGTCAGCTGGCCAAGTGGTTGTTCTCCAGATTTCTTGGCACAACTTAGTGAGCACATCCAGAGCAGCATCTGTTGGCTGAAATACGTCATTGGTATACCATCTATTCCTGGGGCCTTATTTTTTTGCTATTTTGTTCAATAATTTATGCACTCTGTCGGGTTACCTTTCTTTGGAATGAGAACAAATATAGGTCTCTTCTAGTCAATAGGCCAGGTGGTTGTCCTCCTGATTTCTTGGCACAACTTGGTGAGCACATCCAGGACAATGTCCGTTTCTTGAAATATATCTATTGGTATACCATCAACTGCTGGTGCCTTGTTTTTTTCCAGTTCTTTCAGAGCAGCTTGAACTTCCTACTTGATCACCACAAGCTCTTCCTCATACCTTGTTTCATGAAATTCTTCTGTGTCCACCAATTCCTTTCGGTACAATAACTCTGTATACTCTTTCCATCTTCTTTTAATACTTCCTGGATGATTTACTATTCTGCCCAAAGTACCCTTAAGTATTGCAACTCAAGGCTTGAAATTGTTCCTCAGTTCCTTGAGTTTAAGAAACGCTGAGTGAGTTCAGCCCTTTTGATTTTCTGACTTCAGCTCCTTGCACATTTCATTATAATACTTTACTTTGTCTTTCCATGCTGCCTTTTGAAATCTTTTTGTTCATCTCCTTAGTATATTCAGAGTCTCTTCTGACATCCATTTTGATATTTTCTTCCTCCTCTGTCTTTGTAATGACCTTTTGCACTTTTCTGGGATGACATTCTTGATATCCTCCCATAGCTCATCTGGTTTTTGCTCATTAGTGTTCAAGGCCTCAAACCTATTACTGAAATAGTTTTGAAATTCAGGTGGGATAGACTCAAGGTCATATTTTGGGTCCTGTGGATTTGATTACATTTTCTTAGCTTCAGCTTGAACTTGCTTATGAGTAGTTAGTGGTCTGTTCCACAATCAGCATCTGGTCTAGTTTTCAAAGCTGATTTTGAGCTTCTCCAAGTGGTTCTTTCCACAGATGTAATTGATCTGATTCTTATGCATACCATCAGGTGAAATCCATGTGTATAGCTTGTATTCATGTTTATTGGTACATAAATATTTGTTATGGTTATGTCCTCTTATTCTGTTGACCTTTTAACCAAATAGTGTCCTTCCTTGCTCTTTATAACATTTTTACCCTGAAATCTATTTTATTAGAGATTAATATTTGCTGTTCCTATTATTTTCTGGTTGTCTTATGCTTGGTATATATTACCCACCCTTTGGTTTTTAGTCTGTCTTTATCTTTGCTTTTCAGATGTTTCTCTTGTTTTCTTTCTTTTTCTTTTTTTTTTTTTTTTGTTTTTTTTTTTTTTTTTTAGAGACAAGTGTTTTATTTGATAATAAGGACTAAAAAATATGGGATGCTTCATGGATTTGTGTTTCATCCTTGCACAGGGGCATGCT
>NW_006399874.1:1048523-1053933 GCF_000299155.1 Elephantulus edwardii
CTCTATCTCTATCTCTATCTCTATCTCTATCTCTATCTCTATCTCTATCTCTATCTCTATCTCTATCTCTATCTCTATCTCTATATATGTTGTTGTTGTTAAGTGCCGTGGAGTCACAGGCGATATATAATGGAAGAATCTCTGAATGGTGACAACAGTTGGGCAGTTAAAGCAGAGTGGGGGTACCCATTGAAAATTCTACATAGCAGTCCTGTTCTGACACACACAGGATCACCAAGAGTCTGAGTCAACTCCATGGCCACTGTTCAGTTTTTGGTTTATGGGACAGCGACCATGTACCGGCATTTTCAGAGGCAGTAAATTGCGTAGGAGGAGATTGCTCATCTTTCTCCTGCAGAGCAACTGGTGGACTTGAATTGTGTACTTTTGCATTGGCTGTACAAATCCTTTCAACTAAGCCACCAGTGAAAAGCCTCTGTGTAGTTACAACATTGGAACTGAGTTCTGAACAACAAGAAGGAGCCACTCATGTGAAGATCTGCCAGACAGGAAGACAGCCTACAATTCAGATGTGAAGAGGATGAGGTTCCAGAGAGAACCAAGAGAACAGCAGCAGATGGAGGAGCCAGTAATGAAAGATGGTCTGGGGAATACAGAAACCAACCCTGCCAAAGCTGGCCCCACTCTGGTCTCCAACCTCCAGCCTTAACACACCACTAAGCCTCTCACCAGCTGTCTTGTTCAGCTTTCACTGTAGCAAGCTGTCACCCATGACATCAAAACATCGAAGTGCCCACATGAACCATAAGAATCCCTAGAACATCTGCTCCTTGGGTATTTTAGACCATTCACTTTAAATCCTCACAGCCTCTAATTGAAAATTTTATCCACAAGTTTTTGCACCTGTTATTTTGATGTAACTCTGTGTTCACACAAATAACTATTAATTATGTTCTGGTAAAATGAATACAAATTTTTCTGTTATGGTTGTAGAAAACAAAGAGTGCTTGGCATATTAACAGGAAAATACCTTCCTACTCTTTTTTATTTTCTTTTTATTGTGATTTTAGTGAAAGTTTACAGAGGTTATATTTTCATTCCTTCACTGATACACATTTTTTCCAATTCCTTTCCTTCCCCCAATTCACTTTGTATTGCATGTCTTGTTTTAGATTGTTAATTGTCATACATATAATATCTGATCATCCATTCCTCTCAGTCCTTACTTTCACCTATTCCAGTGTAGTGGTCATTATCTACCCATTCTTTTCCTGCTGTCCCTTCCAGTGTGGTGTCCATCCTATTTTGTTAACAGCGATATTACGTAGTATTTTTCCTTTTGTGTGGAGATATTTCACTCAATATAATCCATGCTTCATTGCCGACTCATATATTTTGTGTGGTGTTTGGAAAGGTTTTTTCCATGCTGTATAATATTCCACAGTGTAGATGTACCACTATTTTTCTGCCCATTTTTTTGATGGACACTTGAGCTGCTTCTATCTTTTTATTATTTTTAACAATGCTGCAACTAACATGGATGTGCTACATCTGTTTGTGTTATTGCTCTGATTTCTTTAGGGTGTATTCCTGATAGTGGAATTGCTGGGTCAAATAATATTTCTATTTCAAACCTTTTGAGAAGTGTCAGACTGCCTTCCACAGTCATTGTATCATTTCACATTCCCACCAGCAGCAATCTCTCTAAAACCTCACCAGCATTTGCTGTTTGATGCCTGTTTAACTTTGCTATTGTTGCTAGGATGAGGTATATCTTATAGTTACTTTGATTTGCTCTGATATATAGAGATTTTGAACATTTTTTCATGTGTTTCTTGGCCACCCAAGTGTCTGTTCATATCTTGTGCTGATTTTATGACTAAGTTGTTTGCGTTTTTCTTGTTAATGTGCTTGAGTTCCTTATCAGATATGTCATTGCCAGTTTTTTCCCCTAGTCTGTGGGTTTCCTTTTTACTCTATTATTAGAGAAGTTTTTTGATGTATAGGGATTTTATTTTTAGAAGATCTCATTCATCTATTTCATTCTTTCCTGGCTATAGGTTTTTTGTTATGCTTAGAAGTTTGTTCATGCTGTAGATTAGGGCTTCTAGAATTGTTCTTTCTCTGGTCCACTTTATAGTCTTCAGTTTTACTCCCAGGCACCCAATCCTCTTTGAGTTGGTTTTTATGAATGATGTGAAGTGTAGGTCCTGCTTAATTTTTCTAAAGCTACTTTTCTAATTTTGCTGTCAATATTTGTTAAGGATCTGCCGTTTTCCCACTTAATTAATTTAATCTTGTCAAAGATCAGTTGACCATAGGTAGAGGAGATGATTTCTGGGTTCTCTATTCTATTTCATTGATCTGTGTATCTGTTGCTATACCACTATTATGCTGTCTTGATTACTATGGCTTTGAAATAGGATTTTAAATCAGGGAGTGTGATGCCTCTTATCTTGTTTTATTTTTCAGTAGTGCTTTGTTTATTTGAAGTCTCTTTCCACTTTAGATAGAACTAGAAATTATTTTTTCCTTCTTATTAAAGAATGGGATCAGTATCTATATTGAGATTGTATTGAACTTGTAGACTGCTTTTGGTAGACTTCTCATTTTCACAATATTGTATATTTCTATCCTTAAGCACTACAGCCTTCAATATAGATTGCATTTCAACTTCAAGGAAACAAAATTCTCACCACTGGACTTATAGGCTACACCACAAAAGATGGACAAAGATTGAAACTGTGAACAACTTCATCTTGCTTGGATCCACAGTCAATACACTTAGTACCAGTAATCAGGAGATATAATGTACTAGGAAAGCCTTTAGCCAGGGACCTCTCCAAATTGTTGAAGAACAATGATATTAGTTAGAGAACTAAGGTATGACTAGTTCAGGCCATAATCTTCTCAATCACTTGCTATTGTACCTAAGTGCTGGACAATGAATAAGGATGACTGAAGAAGAATTGATGGCTTTGAACTGTGGTGTTGGAGAAGAGCACTGGATAGACAACAACTTCCATGAGTATGGTATATTCTCCCACTTTTTTAGTTCTCTTTTTGTTTTTAGAAATAGTAGCTGTTGTTAGGTACCATTGAGTTGAGTATGACGCATAGCAATTCTATGAACAACAGATCTGAACCCTGTCCTATCCTGTGCCATCCTCACACTTTCTGACACATTGGAGCCCATTGCAGAAGTCACTGTGTCAATACACTTGATTGAGGGTCTTCCTCTCCTTTGCTGACCCTCTGCTTTTCTGAGCATAATATCCCTCTCCAAGGAATAGTCCCTCCTAGCACAATGCCTAAATTATATGAGGCAAAGCTTTATTGTCTTTTCCTCCAAAGAGCATTCTGGCTGCACTTTCTCATTGGCATTTGTTCTTTTGGCATCCATGAGAGGCTACGTACTCTTTTCCAACACCATAGTTAAAAGGCATCAATCCTTCTTCTGTCATCCTTTTTCATTGTTCAGCTTTCATATGCATAGGAAGTTACCAGAAAGACCATGGCCTGAATCAGATGCACCTTAGTTCTCAAATTTGCATCATTACTCCTCAATAATTTGAAGAAGTCCCTGACTTCAGAATTTCCCAGTACAATATGTCTTCTAATTTCTTGACTGCTGGTATCAAGGATGTTGATTGTGGATCCAAGTAAGGGGAACTTGTTGACAGTTTCAGTCTTTTCTTCTTCTATCAAGATGTTGCCAGTGGTAAGAATTTTTGTTTTCTTGACATTGAGATGCAATCCATATTGAAAACGGTATTCTCTGATCTTCATCAACAAGTGCTTCAAGTTCTCCTCACTTTCAGAAAGCAAGGTTATGTCATCTGCATAACACAGGTTATTGATGAGTCTTCCTCTTAATAACACATTCTTTCTTATAGAGTCCAGCTTCTCAAAGAATTTGCTCAGCAAACAGATTGAATAGGTATGGAGAGAGAACACAGTGCTAATGAACACCCTTCTTAATCTTATAGCATGTAGTGATCCCCAGCTCTATTCACACAGCAGCCTCTTGGTCTATGTATAGGTTGCACATGAGCACAGTTAAGTTCTCTGGTATTCCCATTCTTCTCAATCTTAGCCATAACTTGTTAGGATACACACCATTATATCCCTTTTTTATAGTCAATAAAGCATAAATAGATATTCTTCTGGTACTCTTCACTGTTAGTCAGGATGTTTTTACTGCCTCTGAAAACCCACTGGAGGGTCAGCTATGTATCAGTTTCAACTCAACAGAACTCAACAACAGGTCTTTTCTATCTCTGGTTAGAGTTGTTCCTAAGTATTTAAACTTGTGATTAGCTCTTATAATTGATATAGTTTTTCTTATTTCCTTTTCTATGTTCTCCTCACTGCTGTAGAGAAATCCAACTGATTTTTGTATGTTGATCTTATATCCTGCTACTTTACTGAATTAGTTGACTATTCTTAACAGTTTTCTTGCCGAAGCTATAGGGTTTTCTAAGTATAATATCATATCATCTGCATATAAAGATAGTTTTACCTCATCTTTGCTAATTTGAATACCCCTTATTTCTTTCTTGCCTTATGCTTTCACTGAGACTTCCAATTCAATATTGCATAGGAATGGTAATAGTGGATGCCCTTGTCTAGTTCCAGTTCTCAAAGAGAATTCCTTTAATCTCTCTCTATTGAAGATGATGTTGACTCTTGGTTTAGACTATATGCCCTTAATTATATTGAGGAATTTTCCCTTTATTCCTATTTTATTGAATGTTCTTATCAGGAAAGTGTGTTGGATTTCGTCAAAAGCCTTTTCTCTATCAAATTAGTTCGTCATATGATTTGTATCTTTTCCTTTATTAGTTTGGTGGATTACACTTACTGGTTTTCTTTTGTTGGATCATCTCTGCATGCCTCTTAAGACTCTTACATGGTCATGATGTGTTAGTCTTTTGATAGTGTTGTTGGATTCTACTGGCTAGGTTTTTGTTAAGGATTTTTGCCTTTCTGTACATGACAGATATTTAGCTATAGTTTTCTATTTTTTGGATTCTTTACCTGACTTTGGTAACAGGAATATGTTGCTGCATAGAATGAGTCTGGGAGTATTCTTACTTTTTTTATTTTCTGAAGTATTCATGTAGAATTGGTGACAGCTCTTCTCTGAATGTTTGGTCAAATTCATTAGTAAAGCCACCTGGCCCAGGGACTTTTTTTGCAGGAGGCAGAGGAAGTTGTTTTTTTGGGGATTTTTTTTTAAATGACATCTTCAATTTCTTCTTTTATAATGAGTCTGTACAGACATGCTACTTTAGTCTGTGCCAGTGTGAGTAGATGTGAGTTTCTAAGTATTTATCCACATCCTCAAGATTTTCATATTTGTTTGAGTATAACTTTTCATAAAATTTCATTATTTTTTAATTAAATTTTATTGATTTTAATGAACATTTACAGAGATTTTGGGTTT
>NW_006399874.1:1059144-1065576 GCF_000299155.1 Elephantulus edwardii
TTTGTTTTTCTTTCTTTTTTTTAGAGACAAGTGTTTTATTTGATAATAAGGACTAAAAAATATGGGATGCTTCATGGATTTGTGTTTCATCCTTGCACAGGGGCATGCTAATCTTATCTGTATCATTCCAGTTTTAATATATGTGCTGCCAAAGCGAGCATGTGGTTTGGTGTTGTATGTTTGGTTTTTTTTTTTTTAAATTCAATCTGCTACTCCTTTTCCCTTCCCTAGTGCATTTAAATTATTTACAGTAAGTATAATTATTGAAAGACAAGGTTTTATTATTATCATTTTGTTGTGTTCTTATTTGTATTGTTGCTGGTTACTATCGATCCAGCCACTTTTCTCTGGCTTTTCTGTGGGAAAGACTTACTTTAGTATTTCTTGCAACATTGGTCTTGTTTTCATGAACTATGTCAGTTTCTGTTTTCTCTGATAATGTCTCGATCTCTTCATCACATTTGATGGACAATTCTGCTGGATACAGTATTCATGATTGACATTTATGTTCTTTACGTATCTATAATTCTACTGTCTTCTTACTGATATGGTTTCTGCTAAGAAATCAACATTTAATCTTATTACTTCCCTTTCTATTTTCCAACTGCCATGTGAGAATATGCAAATAGGCTATATTAGCTTATCCACAAGAGAAATGGCTAGTTTTGCCATTAAATTGAACAGCAGCAGAATGAAAGAACCTCACCATCAGCAAATAAACAGCAAGAGAATGCAGTGAGTCTTTCACGCCTGAGATTCTTGAGCCAGCCAAATAAGGGTCTACTGGAGCAGCAGGCATAGTAGCCACAGCAGAGAACGTGAGACCTGATGTGAGACTGAGTTGATTTTGGGATTGCTATTGCCTGAAAAACCAAAGCGAAAAACCTTTGCTCAAATTTGTTAGAGAACTGGAGGGGAGAAGCAGAATTGTCAAAACTGAGATCTTTGTCACACTGGCCTAAACCCATGCAGCTCAAGGCAGACATGCCTTCAAGTACATTTTTTAAACTGTCCTGACTGTATTCTGCTAGCACACTACTGAATTAGTCTTTTGACTTCCCTAAGAAGTTACTGTGCAGTCTGTGAGCTATTGCATCAGATTTTGGACCCTGTAAAACAGCAAAATTCATGTTGGCAGGAGTTCAGGAGCCTCAGGGACATGTCAGACCTCATGGGAATTGGTTTTGTGTTGTTGGAGTTTTTGATGGGACAGTTCTCTGTTGAGAAGTTGGTATAGGTCACATGTGGCCATCCCCACACTGTCCTTGCTCTTTTTGACATCTCCTTTGTAGGTTACTCTTCATTTTTCCTCTAGCTACTTTCAGAATTCTCTTCCTTCTTTCTGGTAACATTGACTATGACATACCTTCATGGTTTCCTTTTGGGTTCTATTTTATTTGGGGTTTGCTTAGCTTCTTGGATGTATATTTTTCTCAATTTTTCATGATACCGGCAAAATTTTCCTCTAGTATTCTTCCACAGTTTATTCTGTGCTTTTATTGGTGTTGTTCCTATTCTAGAATTCTAATTATGGACATGTTATTCCTCTTGATGGTGTCCCACATAATTCTTATTCTTTCCTCATTATCCCTTTTAAATTATTATTATTATGCTTTTTTCCCCTCTAGCATATCAATGCTGATAGTCCTATGTTTTCTTTTACAGATTCTGTACCCCATCTCTTCACTTCTGCTAATATGTTCCTCCAATATTTTTACAGCGTCTGTGATGTTGATCTTAATGTTCTGAATTGTTTTTCTTGTTTGTCTAGAGTTTCTAATACCTCCTTGCTTTACCTGTTTTACCTTTATAGCTTTTCTAAATTCCTTTTTAGTTTTTCTTGTAGATTCCTGCAATTCTTTCACTTTTTCTTTCACCCAGTAAAAATACTTGATCATTGTTCTTTTGAATTCTGTGACAGGAAGATGAATTAGACTTTCTGCCTCCAGAAGATTCATTGATTCTATGTTTTGATCATTTTTTTGTAGGGAGTGGTATTTTGCTTTGGTTTTGTGTGAGGTTTGAGACAGTTTGATTCTTCCTTGTCATTACTTTGATACAGTTTTTCTTGTCTGGGGTCCTCACAGGTCCTGGATCTGATGAAACTGGCTGAGGAACTCACTGCTCCAGGGAAGAGGAGGGAAGGTAGGAAGTGCTCACGACATAGTCCATAAAGAATTACACTCCAAACCCAAAGGTACCACCTCTATTTCTAGCTATATGTTTTCCAAAATAATGTGTTCTAAGCCCTAACCTCTATGACTAGTTATAAAACTTTAAAACAGAATTTTCAATTATATTACTAGGCATAATTTGTGTAGGACATGCCTTGAGAGAGAGGAAAAAAAGAGCAGACCAGACAAGCAGAGGGAAGCTAAGATAGATTCCAAGACACATGGAGATCTTCAAGCCACCCAGGAAGCAGAGACAGAAAAGACAAGGCCCTTACGCCAGAGCCAACACAGATAAATGGTTCCTCTAGAGCTGGTACTCTGAATTTGGACTCCTAGCCTCCTAAAGGAAGCTCTGTTAACATGGTTGGTGGAATTGTGCTGTCAACTCAAAGGCAGGCAATGTGAACCTAATAGCTGCTCCAGTGGAGAAAGATGGACCGTCTCTTCCTCTGTGATTTTAAAGACTCTGAAAACCCACTGGAGGTTCAGTTTTGAGTGGGTCTCAACTTAATGTCACATAATAATAACAAGCCTCCTAAGAGCTCTGATGGCAGTCCATAGAGAATTGTGCTTCTAAGCCAAAGGTGAGGTCTCTCCGATGCTTAGAAACTACCAGCAGCTGCTTGGGGCAAAGATGAGCAATTTCACTCATTCTTGAGAAATACAATGTTTGTCTCTGACTTGATAGCAATGAGAGAGCAAATAACAGTCTCTTTAAACTGTGAGGAAATAAATTCATGCTTGGTAAAAAAGGCACTTGCTTGCGGTATTTCCATTAAAGTAGCACCAAATGTCTAGGATAGAATTGGTGCTGCTCTGTAACAATTATCTACAATGTGCAAATGGTCTCAGTAGTAAGTATTAGAACTAAAAAGAATTTTCAAGTACTTAATAGTCAAAACCTCACTGCAGCCACATCGTTCCAATCCAGGGCAAATTTCCATGTGGTTTTGAAGCTGCAAACTTTATGGGATAAGCTGACCTCAACTTTCTCCTTCAGAATAACTAATGAATTCAAACTGATAAGCACTCTTAGGGTTGCTACACTATATGCCATCGCAGGCAACTCAATGGCACATAACAACAACAACAACAACATACTATATTGGTTTGGATTTTTGTTTTATTTTGTTTAAGCTTCTCGTTTACAGTCAACAAGACCTTGGGGAAGGCCTTTGTATTTAAAAGTCACTTGTTATTATCTTTTGGAGGAGTTGTTATTATATTTTGGAGGAACATTCTTCTAAGTGGTACAGCACTCTTCTGTCAAAATACTGTATTGAGGTTAACCTGGGGTTACTGTGATGCTGAAACTTGTGCCACCGGGATGTCAAATGTCATAATCTTACCCATGGTGGACAGTGTTTGGTGAAGTTCCCAGTTTAAGACAGATTTGAAAGCAGGAGTGGCTTCCACTTCCTAAACAACATGCCTCTGGAAACTCTATGAATTTTGATAAATGATGATAGTTATAGAAAGGCTTTTTGTTCGTAGGGTTGCTATGAATTGTGCTTGACTCAACAGCAATCAACAACCACCACCACTACTCCTAAGTGTTAAGAATTTGCTCTGGAATCCCAAAGGCATGTGGTTCAAATCAACCAGCTGCTCAACAGATGGATGGGCCATCTCCTCTGCATGATTACTGACTCTGAAAACCTGCTAGAGGGTCAGATATGGGTTGGTTTTGACTTGATGGTACACAACCACACAACCACCACCACCACCACCACTACCACTCATAAGGAGCACTAGTGGCCTAGTGGCAAGAAACTGTGCTGCAATCCTGAAGGGCTGTGGTACAAATCCACCAACTGCTCCACATAACAAAGATGGAGGGGGTTCTCCCATGAGGTTAACTACCTCAAACTACTAACTACTCAGCATCCCAACACTTAAAGCACTTGATGGTGTTGTGCCCACAAAAACACCGCTTGAAAGGAGTTCTCCACATATATAAAAAACAAAAAGCACACTTTATTCTCCACATGTGGGGCTCCCTCCCTCAGTAGAAAGATGGGAGAAAAAGAGAGCCCTGAGTTGCCACACGCAATTGTTTTTAAGGTCTCCCCAGGTGCTTCTGGTTGGGGCGGGGAGATTGGGAACATGGTTGGTGGGCAGGGAAATCAGTCATGCGGGTTGTCTTCTAACTGCCTTCTCCATGTCGTGTAACTTGTAACTTTGTAACTTCAGTTAATTGGTTACTTTTAATCTCATAAGACTTTTGGCCCATGAGATTTCCCTGCACCTTTGGGTTTATTCTGCTTTTACTGCTTGCTTCTAAAACTAAGAATTTTTATGGCCCGCTTCTGCTTCTGGGATTAATGAGGTTCTTGCTGTTCCCTCAATGGCGTATAGGTTGGGCTTCTAACCACAAGGTTGGCCATTTGAACAAACCAGAATCTCTGAAGAAAATTTATAATCTCAGAAATCTGGAGGGTTGCTGTTAATCAGAACCAATTCATCAACACTAGAACTATATAATCCAGGGGAACATCATAGGCCATTCCAGTAAGAGTTCAACAGGAAATGAAGAGAGCTGTAGAGAAAATGTCTATCATTTTAAAGATTGGGCCAGGATAGAGAAGGGTTCAGAGCTATTTTGTGTAGGAACACTGTGGGTCATGGTTAATTTGAAGGCCCAAAACAACATCAACAACATAGAGCACCAGCCAGAGAATATATGCTAGAAATGTGGATACTAAATGTGTTCTTGTAAGGCTTTAAAGAGAAATGTGATTGGGCAATGAAATGGAGTCAATTATTTTTACCCAACAACAAAGAACTTGTTTGACTTATGGCTAAATATTTGGTGACAGGTAGGATTTGTGAGTCAATTGAATATTTGAGGAAACTTCTCAGCAAGATTTAAAGGAGCAGTGTGGTTTCTCTTTGCTACTTATAGTAAAATGCAAGAGGAAAGAACAAAAAAAAAGGAAAAAAAAAAAAGAGGAAAGAACCAATCAATTTAGATTGAAGAAGACAGAGAAAGAATTCTACAGGAGAGAACCAGAACCAAGTAGCTACATTTGTGTTTAAACCCATTGCTAAAGTTAGTGTCAGAAGACCCTGATGTTGGAAGTCTTCCTCTCTTTCTCTGATCCTTCACCTTTCCCGGCATGAAGTCTGTTTACAAGGAAGGACCTCTCCTAACAGCAAGCCCAAAGTTTGTGAAATGAGCTTTCATCCTCTTTGTATCAAAGGGGAATCCATGTTGGACTACCTTCCAACAGATTTATTTGGAACAAACAAGCGTTGATAGATAATGTAGATTGTTCTTCTGGGTTTTAGACCGGTCTCTGCTTATAACATGTCCAAAGTATGTTAGACGGAGCCTCAGAATCTCTGCCTCCAAGGAGCCACCCTGTAGTCCAGATTGGAAGTTATTAAAAATGATGAGAAACAGTTGTAAATTTCCAATAATAATTGGATCATGGAATGTCTGAAATAGAAAACTATAAAACCTAGACATAAAAAGTGAAATAGAGGCTCTCGGGTGGATGCTGCTGTGTCAGCACGCGGGAGCCCGGGTTCAAACTCGAAATAAACTTTGTTAATTTGGCTAATTGGCTCCATGATCTTTTTGGGGACTCGCTCCATTACATTTGGAGGCCCCAGTGAGATCTCCCTAAATTCATCCAAACCCTGATCACTGGCCAGTGGAGTAACTGTGACGTCACTGTAGGATTCTTCCTACCTGGTAAGTCAGGCCTGATAATTGGTTAATCTGTATTCTGTTTGGTGCACCCCGGTTTTGAATTGGACAGTTGGAAGGCAGGACGCTGCATAACTTCCAGTCCAAGACCGCAGCAGTGATGACTGCCAAGGTCCAGGTGTCTGAGGAAGTGGGGGCTCGCCTGGATTCAGCTTCTGTGGAAGTCTGGGTTCTCGGGTGGATGCCACTGGCATGTGAGAGCCCAGGTTTGTCCTGCAAGTTCAGAATTAGCTTGCACCGGTCTGGTGACCCGCAAGTTTGGAATCCCAGGGAAGAGAGGACAACGCCTCAGACGTTCGATGGGTGGGAGGTGAGAGAAACCCACCCCTCGAACCAGGTCTGTCAGTCCGGACTCAGGTTCTGCCATGGTTTTTGTCAACAACAGTGTTCGTTTGTCTGCTGGTTGGGAGAGGCCATTCTTCAGACTCAGGTTTTGTTGTGGTCTTTGTTGTCAACAGTGTCTCTTGCTATTTTTGTGAATTTGTGTTTGTCAATGGTCTTTCTGTCGACAGTGTCTTTCTATTTCTGTGGATTTGTGTGGCT
>NW_006399874.1:1065676-1067204 GCF_000299155.1 Elephantulus edwardii
GTTCTCCAGAGTCAACCATTTTGAATAATATTGCATGAGTTCCTTGTTTTTTAATGCAGCATAGTATTCCATTGTACGAATATACCACAGCTTCCTGTGCTGTTCCTCCACTGTCCCAAGCATGGCATCCCTTTCCAAGGACTGATCCCACCTTGCAACATGTCTAAAGTACATCAGATGAAACTTCAGAATCCTTGCCTCCAAGGAGCAGCCTGGTTTCACCCTCTTCAGGACGAATCTGTTTGTTCTCTTAGCACTTGATGGTATATTCAATACTCTTCTACAGCACCACAGCTTAAAGGCATCAACTCTCCTTCTGTCTTCCCTAGTCATTGTCCAGCTCTCTGATGCACAGCAAGTGATTGCAAAGACTGTGAACCTTAGTCTCCAGAATGGCATAATTGTTCTTTAGTACTTTGGTATGGTCTCTTACAGTAGACTTTCTCAATGCAATATATATATATATATTTTTAATTTCTTGGCTGCTGATGTCAAGAGTGTTGATTGTGGAGCCCAGCAAACTAAAGCTGTTTACATTGTCAGTATCTTCACCATCCATCATGATGCTGCCAGTTGGCCCAGTGGTGAGAATCTTTGTTTTCTTGATACTGTGTTTCAATCCATATTGAAGGCTACAGTCCTTGACCTTCTGAGGCAAGCACTTCAGTTCCTCCTCAGTTTCAGCAAGCAGGGTTTTGTCATCTGCATAATGCAGATTGTTGATGAGTCTTCTTCCAGTCCTAATGCCACATTTCTCCTTATACAGCCCAGCCTCCAGTATAATCTATTCTGCATATAGATTGAAAAGGAGTGTATCCTTCCCAGTTTTGAACCTTGCACTGTTCCCTTGCTCTGTTCTGATGACTGCCTCCTAATCCATGTATAAGTTTTACATACACATGAGCAAGTGTTCTGGGATTCCCATTCTTCTCAAAGTTAGCCACACTTTGTTATGATCCACAGAGTCAAATACCTTTGCATAATCAATGAAACACAGTTAGACATTCTTCTGTTATTCCCTCTTTCAGCCAAGATCCATCTAACATTAGGTACAATATCTCTAGTACCACGACCCCTTCTAAACCCAGACTGCACTTTTTTTTTTTCATTTCAATGAACATCTACAGAGATTTTGGACTTCCATTCACTCATTGCTGCACTTTTTTCCCTGCCCACCCCACCCCACCCTCTCCTTGAAAAGCCAAAGAAAAACTCCTTCATTGGTACATAATCTCCCTGCACACTCCCACCCCCACCCCCACCCTGAGTATACTCCACTCTGCAACTCTCATTCCGGACTCTTATGAGAATCATAATGCCCTAAAATATAATACTTTTAAACTATTCTCTCCCTCATTGGCTTCAATGCAGTAAACATAATTTATCCAGTTTTTCTCAGTCTTACCCCCACCCTGATGTCAGCCTCATTCTCAGTCACAAAAGAACAAACACTATATGGTGCCTCTGTTGCAGACTGCACTTCTAGCAGTTCTCTGGTACTGTTCCAGTTTATTTCGGATAATCTTCA
>NW_006399874.1:1069376-1071521 GCF_000299155.1 Elephantulus edwardii
TTGGTAACTAACTTTTCAGACTTCTCTTCCAGGGCAGCCGGATACGGCATCCAAGTAGATGCTTTCACTCTAAGGAAGCTCTGTGAACTAGAGTGGCCCACTTTTAATGCCGAGTAGCCGGCAGAGGGGACCCTGGAAATGGGCCCCACAATTGGAGTTCAAACCATAGCATATGGCCTCCCGGGATACCTGGATCAAATTCTTTACATAGATGTGTGGATCTCCTTGTAAATTAGTACAAAAAGTGAATTATATGCTATTGTTTTAGCTTTAAAAGGTCTGATAAAAGTATGAATATTATTATGATATTATGCAGTAGTTAAAAATTGCAGTTATTAAACTATGGCATTTTGGGTGGTATATCATTTTGAGGACGGAGTTGAAAGTTTTGACATGGTATGGAGTTCAAGGGGAAAAGCAGAATAACTGGTAGTAAGTTTTGTGCATTTTTTTTTTTGTCTATGAGTTAAAATGAAAGTAATTTTGCTTTGAAATAGAATGTCTGGTTATGCCAGAATTTGAAAGATAGTAAAAGCTAAATTAAGGATGTATAGTAAGTTGTAAAAGGTTTAGAGGAAAGTGAATTTTAGTGTATGTATTTGGGAACAAGGATGGAGGAGAACTTTGTTAAACCTCAATGTCAAATTCAATGCTATATCAGGAAATGAGGGAGGCTTAATGCAAGCTGAAGATCACCTTGTGGCACTAAGGCATCCTCTAGGAGTCAGCATTGTTCTTGGTTTCTATCAACTGAATCCCTCCCTACTGAGATTAGCACAAAGAGGAACTTGTCGTTATCTGTAAAAGATTTCATCATTATCCTTTGTTTTTGTTTTGTACTTCCTTATGATTTTACTTTGTTTACCTCCCTTGTTATTCTCAGTAAATACTCAGAGAAGCATGGCTTGGGGCCTTCATCATGGGAGCCCTTGGCCCTCTGTTCTTCATGCTGTCTGTTCTATATCACAATATTAATTAAATTAAGCCATGTTTAGAACCAACTGAGCTGGACCCCTATATTCCAATTGGAAATAATGGTCCTAATTCTAGGGGAGAATTAACTATTGAGGCTCATTGGGCTTTGAAGAAGTTTAGGATTTTATCTCTTCCTGTTCTCTCTTGTACAAATCATAGTAGAAAGTTATTGCTGTGTATTTTAGATACTAGAAGTACTCCTACTGCTGTATTCTGACAGAATGCTCTTTTAAGATAAATTCATTTATCCCGTTCATGTAAAAAGTTTTGCAGACTTGTCCACAGGCTGTATCTCGATTAATAGCACAGTCAAAAAAGACAATATTTTGATATAAGACCTTATGAAATTATTGTCTGTTATAATGCTTTACTAGTTAATTGGCTATATCAATATTGTTCAGAATGGATAGTTGCATTAGCCAATTATCCTGGTCAAATTACTCATCGTTATCCAAAAGATAAATTATTTCCTAAAGTTTTGTTAACCAATTTCTGATGTTTTTGTAGAATGTGAATCTTGTCTTACTTTTCAGTCAGTTCCTCAGTATGGAGTAAATCCTCGTGGTTTATTTCCTAATCATATTTGGCGAGTGGATGCTATTCATCCTAGGTATGCTTAAATGTATAAAAACTGACAGTGCCCCTGGATACACAATCAATAATGTTCATTTTAAATTCCTTAATTTTAAGCCAAGATGGCTGCTCTGCAGCAGACAGGCAAGGGTCAACTAACCTGTCAGGTGTGCTGAAATAAAATGGAAGGATGCATTAACAAAGCAATGAAAAGAACCTGACCCTATGTTAATACGGGGTCGAGGCTATATTTGTGTTTTTTTCCACAGAATGAACAAGCTCCTCGTTGGCTGCCTGAGTGTCTTGTGCAGCATTGATCTGGTGACAATTGAATTATTTGGATTTTGACCAACAAGTTTCCGGATATGGCGCAGGTAGAATTAACACCATCTTTCCAGCAGACGCCAACTTTCCCTCATGTTTTGAGAAAGGTCGTACCGGCATCTGGCAACCACTTTGGAGAAAATGTCATCATAACAGTGCTATGGCCATTCTCTTGTCTAACATTAGTACTGGTAATGTAATTTTTAAAGGACCAACGGTTGGAATGCTGCCCCGCTTGGACTTCCCTATGTTATTAGACTGGTCACCTCTTCA
>NW_006399874.1:1071821-1072755 GCF_000299155.1 Elephantulus edwardii
TATTCCATGGATGAAAAATTGAGGAAGAATGGTGTTGCATTCATAGCAAAAAGCCAATTTCAATATCTGTCATTAAGTACAGAGCTGTGAGAGATAGGATACTATCAATACACATACAAGGAAGGCCTGGGGGTTTTGTTTGTTGTTGTTTGGGTTTGTTTTTGACAGGGAACAGATGTTTTTATTGAGATTGAACCAGTGACAAGTGAAATCTAATTCTTTCAAACAAATATTTACATTAAACAAAAAGGAAAATTCCTAGCATGTAGATATGTAGCCTGCAATGATCCAATGATATGTTTAGGGTTCTAGTTAGTAAATATATTTATAGTCAGATTTTTAAAGGTAATATGATTATTTTAGTGATGCTGTAACAGAAATATGACAAGTGTGTAGCTTTAAATACAGACATTTACTTGCTCATGGCTTAGGAGGCTTGAATTCTGGATCAAGGCACCGGCTCTAGGCAAGAGAGTCCCTCCTTGTGGCTATATCGGGATTTTCCTTGAATGTCTTGCTCTTATCTGATGCTCCTTGACACTTCTTGGTGTCTATCTTCCCTTGTGTGTCTCTGTTTTATTCTGCTTTCTTAAAAAACTTAGAGATGTTTCTATAACATAACTTTGTTGCCACCCCTCTTACTGTTGTTGAGTCAAATCTGACTCATGAATGACCCTTCAGTGGGTTTTGGGGACGTTGTAAATTACTCCAGGAGGAGATTGACAAAGAAGACTAATTAATACAATTATTGTTCAAATATATGTACCAACAATTACCGGTGAAGATGTGGAAATTGAATAATCATACCAACATTTGCAGTTAAATCAAACATGCAATAAAGATGCATTAATAATAATTGATTATTAGAATGCAAAAGTTAAAAATAAAGAAGGACTGGTAGAGGGCAACGCAGCGCGAGGGCGAGTCCGCCAGC
>NW_006399874.1:1078766-1094449 GCF_000299155.1 Elephantulus edwardii
TTTATGAAAATTAATAAAATATAATTCTAGAAAAAAAAAGAAGGACTGGTAGTTAGAAATTACAAATTTGGTGACAAATGTGGCTGGAGACAGAATCAGTTAATTTTGCACAATCAATGATTTATTTACTACAAATATCTTTTAAAAAACACACAGTGACTATACACATAGATCTCACCTAATAAACTGCACAGAAATCAGATTGATTACATCTGTAGAAATAATTGATGGAGAAGCTCAATATCAGCAGGAAAAACAGGCTAGGCACTCATTGCGCAACAGACCTTCAATTACTCATGTGAATGTTCAGTATGAAGCTGAAGAAAATGAAGACAAGTTCAAAAGAACCAAAATATAATCTTGAGTCTATCTCACATGAATTAAAAACTATCTCAATGATAGGTTTGAGGCCTTGTACACTCATGAGTGAAGAAGGCCAGATGAGATGTAGAATGACATCAAAGATATGATCTATAAAGAAAGCTAAGTTTATTACAGAGACGGGGGTGGGGAGAAGAAAAGATCAAAATGGATGTCAGAAGAGACTCTGAGAATTGTAGTAGAGCATTGAAAAAAAATCAAAGCAAAATAAAGAAATGCTGAAGATAGATGAACAGAAGATGTCAAGGAGCAGCTTAAGAAGACAAAGCAAAGTGTAAAGAAATGTGCAATGAAGTTAGAAACTTAAAAGAGAAGAGCTCACTTTGCATTTTTAAAGTTTAAAGAACTGAGAAATAAATTCAAACATCAAGTTGTAATACTGAAGGATGATGCTACGGGCAAAATCTTGATTGATCTAGGAAACATTAAAAGAAGATGTAAAGAATACAAAGAGCTACTGTACCAAAAAGAGCTGGCTGGCACTGAAAAACTTCAGGAAGTACTATATGGACAAGAACCAATGGTAAAGAAGGAAGAAGTTCAAGCTGCATTGAAGACATAGCAAAACATAAGTCTCCAGGAATTGATGGGATACCAGTTGACAGGTTTCAACAATTAGATGAAGCCCTGGATAGGCTCACCAATCAGTACTAGAAAATTGGAAGACCTGGCCAATCAGTGGGAAAAGATCCGTATTTGTTTCCACTTCCAAGAAAGGTAATCCAATAGTTCTTGTACTTTTGTACCGTAGAGTTGGATCCAACCCATAACTGACCCTGTGGTGGGTTTTCAGAGGCAATTAATCACATGGGGGGAAGATTGTCCATCCTTCTTCCATGGAGGAGCTGGTAGCCTTGAACAGCGGACCTTCGAGACTGCAACACAGCTTCTTGCCACTAGGCTACCTACCAGAGTTCCTCTGTGGAAATTATTGAACAATGTCATTAGTATCATCTGCAAATAAAATCTTGCTGATGATTATGCAAAAACAGATAGAAAAGTGCATCAGCAGAGAACAACCAGATGCTCACACTGGGTTTAGAAGAGGCTGTGGCAAAAGGAATTCCATTGATGAGATCAGAGAGATCTTAACTGAAAGAGAATACTAGGATGATGTCTAACGATGTTTTATTGACTATGCAGAGGCATTTGA
This sequence comes from Elephantulus edwardii, assembly GCF_000299155.1. NCBI lineage: Eukaryota > Metazoa > Chordata > Mammalia > Macroscelidea > Macroscelididae > Elephantulus > Elephantulus edwardii. The sequence goes on from NW_006399874.1 coordinate 1,080,301, forward strand.
CTGTGTTGATCATAATAAATTATGGCTAACATTTAGAAGAATGGAAATTCCAGAATACTAAATTATGCTCATATGAAATGTGTACGTAGACTCAGAGGCAGCTGTGCAAACCGAGAAAGAGAATGCTGCGTGGTTTAAAATCAGGAAAGGTTTGCATCAGGGCTGTATCCTTTCTCCATACCTTTTCAATTTGTATGCTGAGCTAATTATCTAAGAAGCTGGACTCTATGAAGAGAAATGTGGTATCAGGATTAGAAGAAGACTCATCAACAACCTGAATTACACAAATAACACAATGTTGCTTGCTGGACATGAAGATTTGCAATACTTGCTATACAAGATCAAAGGCTACAGCTGTCAGTGTGGATTACATCTAAACATCAAGAAGATGAGAATCCTCACTAATAGGCAGCATCATGACGATAGACAAAAGACTGAAGGTGCCAATTATTCCATTGTGCTTGAATCCACAACCAACACCCTTGGGTAAATCTGCTGTCAGAGACCTCTGCAAAGTTCTAAAGAGCAATGATATTAGATTAGATACTAAGGTACACTTGATTCAAGGCATGGACTTTGAATTACTTAATATACGTCTGAAGGTTGGACTAAGGATTATAGAAGAAGAATTGATGCCTTTGAGTTGCAATGTTGGTGAAAAGTACTGAACATCCTATCAACTGCCAAGAGAATAAATGTTTTGGAGAAAGCATAACTAGGGTGATACTTGGAAACAAGGAGAGTGAAGCTTCGTTTCACATCCTTTGGGCATGTTGTGGCTAAGCAGGGCTGGTCCTTGGTAAAGAACATCACGCTTAGAAAGATAGAGGGTCAGGGAAGAGAGGAAAACTCTCAATCAGATGGATTGGCACAATGTCTGTAACAATGAGTTCAAGTCTATTAGAGATGGTAAGAGCAGCATGGGGTAGTGCAGGGTATAATACTGTTGTTTATAGGGTCGCTGTGAGTTATCCTTGACTGGACAGCACCTAACAATAACAACAACTAACCGAAACAATTTGCTTCAAGTTAACAGCAACAATAATAACAAGTGTATGTTTATTTGTATTATCAAATTCATGCAACAAAAATAGATGTTAGAGCATAGTAAATTTTCTTTCCTTCTCTTGTAATATTATTGGTTAGTGATAATAACTATATATCCTTAAGGGTGCTCTGGAAGCATAGTTCATAAGGAAGCTGCATTGCTAACTCAAAGCGACCTCTTTGGTGGTTTGAATCCACCACCAAGTCCAAAGGAGAAAGATGGACAATCTCCTAACATGTGATTTATACCCTCAGAAACCCAAGGCTTAGCTAAGCCTCAGCTCTGATTGTACAGTAAGGAAGTTTATTTGAGTGATCTCTTAATAATTTCAAAAGTATATTCTTACTTGAGTTCACTTATGCTTATACTAATCATGTGAGCAAAGTATTATTTCCCCTTCTTTACATGTAATTTGATAATTTGGCACAATTAAGGGAAGTAATTGGCCCATTATGTTACAATAGCCAATTATTTTTGAAAATAGAAAAAGAGTAAAATGTGCAGCCATTTCCTTCCTAAGAGAACAACACATGTGCCTTAATTTGTTAGTTCATAGTCTGAATAGCAACATAATTTTCTAGCTTTAGTAAGAAAATTGTTGTTTGTTTCTTTTAAAATAAACATTCATTGACTAAGGTTCATTGTCTGCAATATCAAAATGAAAATTTCCATTTGTATACTTAGAAATAGAGAACACAGCTTAGTGGTATGAAGTTGTGCTGCCAGCCCAAAAACAGACAGTTCAAATCTACCCACTACTCTATGGGAGAAAGTTGGACAATCTCTAGTTCAGTTTACAACCTCTGAAACCCACTGGAAGGTCAGCTCCATGTTGGTTCTGGCTTGATGGCGCCTAACAACAGTTATTTAAGATATCCTTTTCTTAGAATATAAGAAAAGCAACATCTTCTTTAGACTCTGGGATAGGATATAGTTCTGAGACGTATAATCACATTATATGGAGGTGTTTTCATTAATCCTCCATATTGGAACTGAAAATAGACCTAAAAATGAATGCTGAAAACGTTAAGCTTAGACATGAGAAATATTCAGTGAGAGGTGGATCCTAGCATAGTGATATTTTCCTGGGGCTGAGTCTTCCATTAATTTAATCTTAGTGTCTGCGTCACAAATGGAGTGACTCTGCACATTAGGATTTGTCAAGGGACTATTCTTAGGAGCAGTGTTGCCTCAATATTGTCCCTTCCTGCCTATCCTCTCAAGCCCTTTTTAATACACACTTGGAGGACAAGTTAAAACACTAACCAAGAGCCTGTTCGCGTTGCATTTCAGATTTTGTTTTCCTTGCGGTGGCTAAGTCTCTGGGTTTATACCCAATCTTTGATAGAAACATAAGTGTCTGCTAGCTACCTAAAAGACCCACTAGTTAGGAAAACAAATTGTTATGGAATCATGTATGTTTCATTTGTAATTATTTAAATGTATTAATAACTAAGCTCTAGAGGAAAAGCTTAAAAGAAAAACAGCACTTGGAAGCAAAACAATGACCAGAAATATAAAGCTCCCCAAGTAACCTTTCCTTGTTCATTAAGTCCTAGGTGCCACGGAAACTGTTGAAAATTCTAGTAGTCACTTTCACATTACTATTTGATTGTATATAATTTTGGAATCAGAGACAATATCTATTATTTGAATCAGATCATCTGTTGTTGTTGTTGGGCGCTGTCGAGTTAAGTACAGCTCATAGAAACCCTATGAACAAGAGGGTGAAGCCAGAGTGTTCCCTGGAGTCAAGGATTCTGAAGCTTCGTCTGACATATTTTGGGCATGTTGCAAGGAGGGACTGGTCCTTGGAGAGGGACATCATGTTTGGCAGAGTGGAGGGGCAGTGAAGGAGAGGAAGACCTTTGGTGAGATGAATCGATTCTGTGACTGGAGCGGTGGGAATAAGTGTGTTTGAGATGGCGAGGTTGGCACAGGATAGAACAGAATTTAGAGCTCTTGTACATAGGGTCGCTATGAGTCGCAAGCGACTCGATGGTACATAACAGCAACAACAACAACAACATCCTGTGCCAACCTCATCTCTTCTGATGTCATTCTCGAGCTCACTGCAGGAGTCAGTGTGTCAAACCATCTGACTGAGGGGCTTCCTCTCCTTCACTGACCCTCCACCCTTTCATGAATGGTGTGCCTCTCCTAAAAATAGCCTCTCTGCACCTCTCTCTCTCTCTCTCTCAAAGCTTAAGGCAGCTTTATTAAGGAAGCTGAGTGAGGTTCCTTGGTCTCAAAATGGAGAACAAGGAAGTTCAAAATAGCCTCTCTTAACAACATGGTCAGAATATGTGAGATGAAGCTTTGTCATCCTTGTCTTCAAGGAATACTCTGGCTGTCCTGTCTCCAAGACATACATATTTTTTCTCTTGGCAGTCCATGGGATAATCAGTACTTATCTCCAACACTCTAGCTCAAAGTCATCAAATCTTCTTCTGTCAGACCATCTAAGTCACAAGAATTGGGGCAAGTAGGAGTGGGTATAGTAAGTAAGCTGGATTGATTGATAAGGTTCTCTCCTAATATATTTGTAAGTTTCTCCTGCAGGGAAAAATTTTGAAATTTGAATAAAGGGAATATAGTATCAGGATTAGGAATTTTCTAAATTAATAATTTTGTTAGATACTGTTGAGTCCATTTCTTTAACTCACATGACCCCGTTTAACAGAGTAGAATTGCCCCATGGGGTTTTCTGGGCAGCATTCTTTACTAGAATGCATCACAGGTGTTGTACCTGAGGAGTCTTTGGTAGGTTAAACCACTAAACTTTGGGTTAGGAATAAAAATCATAGTTTTAATAAAATCCCAAAGCACTGCTATGGAGTTGATTCTGACTCACAGTGGCTATATAGAATAGAATACAATTGTCCTGTAGGTTTTCCAAGGCTGTCGTCTTTACTGAACAAGGAGACGTATTTACACTGCAGTCAGTTACCTCTCCAGATTACTGAGGAGTAGTGATGTCAATTTGAGGACTAAGGTGCATCTGATTCTGGTCATAGTCTTTTTGATCACTTGCTATGCATCTGAGCTGGATGGTGAATAAGGATAACAGAAGAATAATTGATGCCTTTGATCGGCGGTGTTGGAGAAGAATACTGAACATCTCATAGACTGACAAAAGAACAAACAAATATGTCTTGAAGAAAGTGCAGCCAGAGTGCTCCTTGGAGATAAAGATGATAAAGCTCTGTATCACATACTTCAGGTAAGTTGCAGGTAGAGGCTATTCCTTGGAAAGGGACATCATGCTTGGAAAGGTGGAGGGTTGGTGAAAGAAAGGAAGACCTTCAGCCAAATGAATTGACAGAGTGACTACCACAATGGACTGTAGTGTCAGGAAGTGTGAGGAGAGCACAGCAGAGGACAGATTTGTTGGGGTTCAGATTTGTTGTCATAGGGTCACCATGGGTTGCACTCGACTTGACGGCACCTAACAACAGCAATCTTTACTGAAGTGGGCTGTCACATTTTCCTCTCTTGGGGGTGCTTGTGGGTTGTGACTCTGATCTTTTAGTTTGTGGTCCAGTGCTATAATTGTTGTAGTACCACAGTTCCTTAAATTAATAATAGCTGTTGCATTGCCAGCCTAAAGGCCAGTGGTTTGTATCCACCAGTTGCTCAATGGAAGAGAGAGCTGGACAATCTCTTCCTACGCAATTTACAGACTGAAAATTCACTGGAGCTGTGAATGTGAAGTTTGATGGAACATAACAGCAATAACTTTTACTCAGCCTGCCACTTGACATGGATTTTAGATTTATTAGCCAATTCATTGAAATAAATTTCTTTCTATATACTCACATACATCTCTATGGTTCCATTTGTATCATTCACTCATTTACTTACTCACTGCCATCAAGCTTGAGGTGACTCAGAAGTGACCCTCCATTGTGTTTCTAAGACTATAAAATCACAGACTGTCCATCTTTCTCACTTAGACCCACCAGCAGTTTTGAACCACATGAGAGGGCTGGGTTTGGGGTTAGCAGAACAATTCTTTACGTAGTATGCTACCAAAGCTCCCTTCTATTTTGATTGAGAAGATGTTTTAAAAGAATGTTTAAAAGGATGTTTTAAAAGTTTAAGTTCTCAGAGGATACAAAGAAGAAGAATCAGTTCTCCCAGAAGTTTTCATAGCCAAGCTTTAAATGAGGTAGAGAAGTACACAAGGTCAACTAAGAAGAGGGAGGCAACTTGGGAATAGAAACCATCTTGAGTCAAAGAAGAAAATGGAAAATAGTTTGCCATAAATTGAAGCTTTGCCCTCAATCTTATATGATGAGCTAGGGGTTGGTTGATTGGGATGAGATGGCAAAGGGAGGAAAGATGGTGAGTTTTTAAGCCTAGATTAAATAACGTTTTGCGTTTTTTTCAGATTATTTCAGAAAAAAGCATTATTTTATGCATTGTTCAATGTAGTTTTCAGATGCACTTATTTTGTGCATTTAAGATTTTATTATTTTGTACAAAGATATTGAAGGATGAGCAATCTCCTGTCTGATTAACTGATTCTGAAAACCTGCCGGAGGGTCAACTATAGATTGGTTCTAACCTGACAGTACACAAACAACAACAACAGGAAGATATTAAACTATTTTAAGTATAGAAATGCAAGGACTGATTTATATTTTTAAAAATTGATGAGGCTGAGTTCAGGATGAACCAGAAGGGGGTCTCCTAGCTGTGTATGTCCACCTCCAAAGGTCTTTCCCATGGTCCTTCTGTTACCTGGTCCAAAAGACTGATGAATCGGGAGATCAGTTCACAGCTCCAGAAAACAATGGTGCTCTCAAACGCCCTCTCAGCCTCACTCTGCATTCTCATTAGCACCAGAAAACCACTGAGTAACCAAAACTGGATGCTAAGTGAAAAAATACTTGGTGGAATTTGCTCCAGTGAGGTGTCTTAATGGGAATGACTGAATGATTAGGGGGCAAGACACATTTACACAAAAGTTCCTTTTTTATGCACTAATTTGCTATAGCTAGCTTTTCCTGTCCTTCATCAAGTCAAAACTAGCTACTCATGGGCTTTTCCCAGCGGAAACCAGTTTTACTTGTTAGAATACTGTACATTCTATTGCTATACTTACAAAGACATAGTTTCCCTCACACTTTGGCAAATGGAGAAAATCTATCTTGTTAAAGCCACACATCTGGGAACCTAAAAAAATACGTCCACAGATGCTATTAATCAGATAAAATGTTAATTAAAATGAATCACTGATTCAAAGCTTTCGTATTGACAAAGATTTAAGTCTGATAATGCAAACTATTGGATAGATCGTGGGAAGAAGGAAACTCTAACACTCTGTTGATATAACTGTAAAATGGAATGACAGAGCTGCAGGCCAATTTAATGATACCTTATACAGCAACTCTTTAAGTTAGAAATGCCTCTTATAGGTGGAAACCATGCTATCAATAATGAAGACTTAGGCTGTCTAACATGAAAATCTATATATTGAACTATGTTAGGAATCAATATTTTAAGAGGAGGAATGGGGCACCAGAATTGCAGGAAGACTCAAACAACTTGTTTTACGCAATGATACAACTTCCCTTGCTGAAACTGAGGAGGACATTAGGTGTTTGCTGCAGAAAATTAAGGACTGTAGTCTTCAATATGGATTGAAGCTCAACATCAAGAAAACAAAGGTTCTCATTCCTGGGTCAATTGGCAGCTTCATGGTAGATGGAGAAGAGATTGAAATCATTAACTTCAGCTTGCCTTGTTCCAAAATAACACTCTTGGCACTAGTAGTCAGGAAATCAAAAGATGAATTTGCACTGAGAAGTCTGCTATCGGAAGAGCAATGGTGTCAGTCTGGAGACTAAGGTGTGTCTGGTCCAGGCCATGGTCTTCACAATTATTTGCTGTACATCAGAGAGCTGGGAAATGACTCAGATGATAGAAGAAGAATCAATGCCTTTGGGCTGGAGAATAGTTCGAACATATCATGGGTTTCCAGGAAAACAAACAGGTCTGCCCTGGAGAGGGTGAAACCAAGCTGCTCCCTCAAGGCAAGGATTTTGAAGCTCCATTTCACATACTTTGGGCATGTGGCCAGAAGAGACTAGTCTTTGGAGAAGAACATCATGCTTGGAAGGGTGGGGTGGAAAGACAGCCCAGGAGAGAAGACCCAGAATGAGATAGATTAACTCAGTAACTGGAGAAGTGGGATTGAGTCTGTCAGAGACAATGAAATTGGCTCAGGATAGGGCAAGGTTCAGAGCTGTTGTACATTGGGTCACTATGAGATGCAGGTGGCTCAAAAGTACATAACATCAACAATAAAAATAAATTCATAAACAAAATAAAATTTAAAGACAAAATGCTTGCCTGGATATTTTATTTTATTTCATGAACAAAAACATACAATTTTTAAAAATTGCCTCAAATTGTTACTGTTTTTTGGTGTTGTTAGGTGCCATCAGGTCAACTACAACTCATAATAACCCTATAAACAACAAATTGAAACCTTGTCCTATCCTGAACCATCTCCACAATTTCTAACGTACTCAAGTCTTTTACTGAAGTCACTCTGGCAGTCTATCTCATTTAAAATCTTCCATTCTTTTACTAACCCTGTCTGACATACTTTGAGCATGTTACCAGGAGGGACCAGTCCTTGGAGAAGGACATCATGTATGGAAGGATAGAAGTACAGTGTAAGAGAGGATACCTGGGAGAGATGGAATGACACAGTAACTGGGGTAATGAAGGAGACCGTGAGATTGGCTCAGGACAGTACAGGGTTCTGTTATGCTATTGTGCATAAGGTCGTTATGAGTCGCAGGTGACTTGACAATACATGATGACAGCAACAATAACTTTTCTATTAATGATGTCTTCTTCCAAATACTTAAAACAGTACGTGCGATCAAGTTTCACTATCTTTGTCTTTAAGGAGCATTCTAGTTGCACTTCCTCCTAGGCAACTTTGTTTGTTCTCTTGGCAAACCATGGTGCTACCACACAATGCTACAACACAAAGGCATTAATTCTTTGTCAGTATTCTTTATCCATTGTCCAAATTTCAAACACATAGGAAGCAATTGAAAATGCCATGGCTTAGGTCAGGCACATCTCCGTCTTTAAACTGACATTCTTGTTCGTTAGCACTTTAAGAGTCCTTAAGAGTAGATTTTTCCAATGCAATTTTTTTTTTCCATTTTTTGTGACTGCTGTTTCCAAGGTGCTAATGAACAATGATGGCAATTTAAAGACCAAGGGCAACCTGATTTAAACCATGATTTTTTAAAATTTATTATTAATTTCAATGAAAATTTACAGAGACTTTGGTTTTATGAAGAGATTGAGATTGTTAAAAATTTCAAATTGCTCAGTTCCACAGTCAGCCCTCTTGGCACTGTGTTGTTGTTGTTGTTGTTGTTGATTGCCATTGAGTTGAGTACAACTCATAGGGAGTCTGTGAACAAAAGACCTATTGCCTTTGCATAACTATTGCCCTTTCTCCAAGTTCATAGGGTTTCCATAGGCATGTGGTTTAGGAAGTGGGTGCCACTCCTGCTTCCACACTTGTTTCATATGCAGGAGAGGTCTCTAACAGCAGACATTCCCATTGTAATATGTCTTTTGATTTCCTGGCTGCTGGTACCAAGAGTGTTGATTGTGGAGCCAAGTAACCTAAAGCTGTTAACAGGCTCGATCTCTGCACCATCCATCATGATGCTGCCATCTTGGTGAGAATCTTTGTTTTCTTGATACTGAGCATCAATCCATATTGATCAATATATATTGCAGTAGATATTTCAGTTCCTCCTCAGTTTCAGCAAGCAGGGTTGTGTCATCTGCATAATGCAGATTGTTGATGAGTCTTCCTCCAATTCTGGTGCCCCATTTCTCCTCTTACAGCCCAGCCTCCCAGATAATCTGTTCTTCATATAGATTTAAAAGGTATGGAGACAGGACACATCCCTGGTGTACATCCTTCTCAATTTTGAACCATGCAGTATTTCTTTGCACTGTTCTGATGACTGCCTCCTGGTCCAAGTATAGGTTTTGCATTAGCATGAACAAGTGTTCTGGGATTCCCATTCTTCTCAGAGTCAGCCACAGTTTGTTATGATCCACACAGTCAAATGCCTTTGCATAGTCAATGAAACACAGATAGACATTCCTCTGGTATTCCCTGCTTTCAGCCAAGATTTATCTAAAATTAGCTACAATATCTCTAGTACCATGACCCCTTCTAAACCCAGCCTGCACTTCTGGCAGTTCTCTGTTGATGTGCTGTTCCAGTTGTTTTTGGATAATCTTCTACAGAATCTTGTTTGCATGTGATATTAATGATATTGTTCAATAATTTCCACACTCTGTTGCATCACCTTTCTTTGGAATGGGAACAAATACAGTCTTTGCAATTACTTGCTATGTGTCATAAAACAGGACAATAGCTAGAGATGGTAGAAGGAGAATTGATCTTTGAACTGTGGTGCTGGAGAAGAGTATTGAATATGCTATGATTGCTAGAAGAACAAACAGTTTCGTCCTGGAGAGTGAAACCAAGGTACTCCTTAGAGGCAAGGATTCTTATTTTTTTTATTTTATTATTTTTGTGTGCGTGTACCGTCAAATCAGATCTGACTGGTACAGGAGGAGATTGCCCCTCCTCCCCAGGCAGAGCATCTGGTGGATTTGAACCGTGAGCCTCTGGGATTGTAGTTGCAGCTCCTTGCCACTAGGCCACCAGAGCTCCCCTAGAGGCAAGGATTCTGAAGCTCCATCTGACATACTTTGAGCATGTTGCAAGGAGGGACCGGTCTTTGGAGAGAGACATCATGCTTGGGAGGGTAGAGGGACAGTGCAGGAGAAGAAGACCTAGGAAGAGATGGATTGACTCAGTGACTGCAGCAATGGGGGTAGGGGTGTATCAGAGACAATAATGTTGGCTCAGGATAGAGCAAAATTCGAAGCTGTTGTATTTAGGTTGACTGTGAGTCACAAGTGACTCGACGACACATAACAACAACAACAACATACTATTTCCTAAAGTTTGTATTTAATAATTCTTACTTTAACCGTTGATGATAATAGCTTTAAGGAATTTCATCATATCTATAAAAGAAGAGTTTTATTTTTAAATGTCATTATTTATTCAGAGTACATCTAGTTTTATTAAGATAAATGTAATCATGCATTTTAGGTTTCAGAGATCTCTCTTCACACTATCTCCTGGAAATAGTAGGGCTCATAGAAAATAATATCCCTTTTGTGACATAATTTAACAGAAAATTTGTCTTGCAGTCCCAGCTCTTCACGCAACCTGCGTGAAGTGCAATAAGTCACAAAACTCAAAAGGAATTGTAGGAGTCATCTGGTCATAACTCTTCATTATAGAAGAAAGGTAATACAATGATGGCTAACTAAAAAAATCCACTCATCTCATTAACTCCTATTTATAGTGAGCAACCCTCCATCAGATTGAACCTGTTCTCCATAAAAGACAATTCAAGGCTTGAGAAACAAACATAAAATAATGATGTTGGATTATTGCTTCATTTTTCTCTGAATCTTGATTTCAAATAACAATCTCATACTTGATTTTCACAAATTACTGAGGGCTTCTCTGGTCTCCTGAAAGCAGAGAAAACATTGGCTTTAAAGTCAAGTATTTCTTGGTACAACTTCAGTCTTGTTCTATGCCGCTTGGCCCAAGGCTTTTTTTTAAAAGGAAAACAGTGAATAAGGGTTCCAGTCTCTCCACAACCTCGCCAGTATTTGTTGCTTGCTGTTCTGTTAAATTTTGCTAGTCTTACTGGGGTGAGATGATATCTCATGGTTGTCTTAATTTGCATCTCTCTCAGAGCTAGGGATTTTGAACATTTCTTCATGTGCTTGTTGGACCAATGAGAGAGTTTTTCTTTTGCTTTTGAAGGAGAGGAGCAAACGGGGTGTGGGGGGGGGGGCGGGAGGGGGACGGGGAGAAGGTTGCAACAATGAATGAATGGAATTCCAAAATCTCTGTAGATGTTCATTGAAATGAAAAATAAATAAATATTCAACGGGAAAAAAAAGTAAAATGCAAATGATTGAAAAGAAAAGAAAAAAAAGGAAAACAAAACCAAATCCTCATTGCCATTGAGTTTATTCCAACTCACAACAACCCTTTGGTGGTTTCCAAGGGTGTAAGTGTTAAAGAAGGAGATTTTCCATCTTTCTCCAGAGAAGCAATTGAGTGGATTAAAAATGCCAGAGACGCTTGACCTTTTGCAGTACAAACACCCTGCAAATTATACCATCAGAGCTCATTGGGCCAAAGTTAACTCCTCTATAAACATAGATAAAATTAAAAATCATATGTAAAGTTCCCCGAGAACCACACATGAGGTAGAATAATGGCCTTCCCCACAGCCCTGGCAGCTGTGAATATGTTACATGGAAGGGAGAGGGGATCACGGAAGACTTCCATTGATGGACATAGTACTTTATGGGAAAGTCTCGAGGAGGCCAATCCAGAAAATATGCTACTAAGAAGAGCTCCAGTCTCTTCACTCTCTCTCTTTCTCTCATACACGCACATACACACACACACACACACACACACACACACACACACTCACACGTACACACTCACACACACTTACACATACACTCATACACACCCCCTCCAAAACAAGTTACAATCAAGTTACAATGACCACATTGATAAGGTTAAAAAAAAAATGACAAACTGTCAAAGGAAAAAATGTTATAATGTGACAAATCAGAAAACAATAAATGATCTCTTCAGTGTAATGAAAGAAAGCAAACATGCAAAAATTCAGACAAAGAGATTTGAATATGCTGCACTTTCTTTCAGTTTTGAAGATCAAGGAAGACACCATGAACTAAGGAAAGCAGTTGACTTCTAGAAGTGTAAAAGGCAAGCAAATAATTTTTGCATGAATATCCTTATTAGAAGAGAACAGACAGCGTGCAGATGGCCACATCTGACCTCTATTAACTTCAAAAGGGAAACGGTTTTCATCAGTAATATCCACAATATAAAACCATTTCTTATAAGGAAAGGCAAAGTCTCCGTACTCCTGTACATACTAATTCCAAGACCAATAGTTTTGTCTATTACTAAAGTTGACATCATTTAAATGGCTACACAGACCTTCCATGACCATATTCATGGTTATGGGATTAGTTAGGAAAGTTAACAGGTTACAATTCGAGTTACCAGCAGGATGCAATTCCTCAGTCAGGACAGCTTCCCATGTAGGATTACAGGCACATCCGTGTTGTGGCTTTAGGCCAGTGTCACAAAGCTATCTTAGTCCTGCCTATTATGGCATGTACCCCTCTCCTCCCCAGTTCTCCAGGAAGTTTGGGCCTTGGCGCCGACTCCATGGAGCAGCAGTCCCAAGGGCATCTCTGTCCTATGGTGTTCTTGGGTTCTCGGCTGCAGCTGCTGGCCCTTTGTTCTGTATTATAATCTGACTGGCCCAGGACTCTCTGGCCCTGAAGGATGTGTATCACTTTTTCTGCTTATTCTTCCTTGCTGGTAATGAGATTCTACTCTTCTGCTGTTAAATATGTTCAATTCAAGCCTGGTGGGATGGGGGAAATGGACCAATCGCCTCATGAGCCATTTATACACATTCTATTTCATGTTCCCACCCAGCCATGTGGTGAAAGCCAAAGTTATGAGTAGTCATTCCAAACAACCCATTACCCCACAATCCTGAAGGAACACAGCTCTTCGACAGTTTGATGTTAGCTCATAAGACTCTTTTCAGACTTGTGACCTCCAGAATGTTAAGATAATAAATTCATTTTTATTTAAGCTATGAAGTGTGGTAATTTATTACAGTCATAGTATGAAACTAACAAAACCCTCAGTACAATTATTAAAGACAACAGCATGAAGAATGAATTAGTACAACAGAATGCAAGTCTTATTTTTCTTCCTTTACAGAATGTACTTTTTCCACACTGGAGATGCTGGGTTAAAATAACATTTATGGTCAGTCTGGGACCAGAGGAACTACTTTTCATTATTTGCCTCTAGATCGTCAATAAGAAGCCCTGGTGGTGGTACATGGGTTAAGTACTTACCTTCTAACTGTAAGATTGCTGGTTTGAACCCATCTTCTGTTCAATGGAAGAGAAATGTGGCAGTCTGCTTTCTTTGGAGACTCTTTTGGGTTGTTCTATCCTACAGGGTGACTATAAGTCAGAATTGGCTCAGTGGCAATAGGTTGGGTTTTGGTTGGCATATCTCCAACAGGTTGGGTTTGCCCAATTTGGGAACATCGTCAGGGAAGCTTAATGACTAGAGAGGTCAAGTACATATCACATCTGCTAAAATGGAGGATGAATGGACAGTAGGGACACCCTCGATTAGATACATTGACAAAAAGAGTCACAACCATCTACTCAAACATACAAATCATTCATGCAGATAGCACAGAGATGGACAATATTTTATTCTATTGTACATAAGATCACCATGAGTCAAAGTCTACTAAATGGCAAACAAAACAAATCATGTGTAAAAATCTACTTAGCTCCAGGCACTTCCGGTCTTGCTGCTAGATGTACCGTCTGTAATGCATATTTTTCACACACTTCCTCTGACAATCCTTACTTACTTCAGTCCCTCAGGACATTGTTTTTATGTTAAACCTCTTTAGGGAGGTCTGGTGGCCTAATGGCAAGAAGCTGGGCTGTCAACCCTAAGGTATTCAGTTCAATCCACCAGCTATTCTGTGGCAGAAAGGTGAGCAGTCTCTTCTGTGCAATTTAAAGACTCTGAAAATTCACTGGAGGGTCAGCTATGAGTCAGTTCCAAGTGGATGTCACACAATAATAACAATGTTTATTTATTTCTCCTGACTTTTATTTCAGATGTTTAGATCATGATTGACACGCTTATAACTATCTTTTTTGGGGGGTTATTATCATTAATTTTAATGAAACTTTAGAGAGACTTCGGATTGCCCTTCATTCATTGTTGCATTTTCTCCCTGCCCACCTCCCCCCCACCCGCCCAGTTCACTCTTCTCTTTGAAAAGTAAAAGAAAAATTATTTCATTGTTATACAATCCATCCCCCCAAGTCCACTCCACT
>NW_006399874.1:1095348-1105645 GCF_000299155.1 Elephantulus edwardii
GACTTCAATGCAGTAAACATAATTTATCCAGTTTTTCTCAGTCTTACCCCCCACTCCGATGTCAGCCTCATTCTACAACAGTGGTACCATATAGCATTTGTCCCTTGTGACTGAGATATTTCACTCAGCATCATGTCCTCCAGGGTCACCCATTTTGAATAATATTGCATGAGTTCCTTGTTTTTCAATACAGCAAAGCATTCGAATTTAATGACTTTTGCAAGAGCAGTCTTGGCCTTTTTGTACAAACTCGCTGAACTTTAGTGATCCACACTGAGAAGAACAAGCTAGGGCCCAAGGAGAATGAGAGCCAAGGAGATAAAATATAAACCTAACTTGCAGCTTGGAACCTGGAGCCCAAAGCATGGAGTCAAACACAACCCAGAATATTGATTATTGACTTATCAATCATGAGCCTGAGAATATGGAATGATTGCTTTAAATTATCTTATCTTAAAGTGATTTATTTTATAACTTTATTGTGTCAACAGCTGACTGATATGCCTCATATGTTTGTAATTGTAAAAAACCTTTTCCAACCAACTTTCCCCTGTAGAACTGAACATAACCTTCTTTGAACCCCTTGTACTGTTGCAGACGTAGACATCTATCTCCACTACTGTATCTAGTACTTTAAGAAAAGGTATCGGGTGTTATTTGACTTTATATCCAGAACCTTTAGAATGATACCCAAACATAGCACATTTCCTAATACTTTCCTCCCCTCATAAACAATTGAACAAATGAATGAACACAGGGAACATAGTATTTATTCTAGGCCTGTGACCTTTGAGAGAGAGAATAGGGAATCACAGATTTCTGAACTGCTGCAAATGTCATCAGAAAAGGCAGAGAGCAAGCTTTGACGGAAGACTGAATAAATCCTATTTCTCAAATACTTATTTACTATTTTTAGAACTATATGAATGATATTACGATTGATTCAAAAACCTCACTGGTTTGGAAGTGAAGTGTTGGCCATATTCTATGCATTAGAAGGTTTAGCAGCTGATAGTACAATGGATGGAAAGAATCTGGGGAAGAATACAGGAAAATGTGTCTCCCAGTAGAAGGGAGGAAGGCTCATCCAAGATGATGGATGACAACAGTCAAAACCAAACTTGTCCTTGAGTTGACTCCAACTCATATTGATGCTCCAGGCTGGAGTAGAATTGCCCTCCAGGCTGTAGCCCTCATAGAAGCACCCTGCCACGTCTTTCTCCTGCAAAGTGCTGACTTTGGTTAGCAGTGCAACTCTTAACTATTACATCATCAGATCTCCTTCACAATCTATCATTGTTGTTGTTGTTAGATGTCATTGGGTCACCTATAATTCCTGGTGACCTTGTGAACAATACCTGAACCTTGCCCTATGCTGCAACATCCTCATTTTCTCTGACATGTTCAAGCCCATTGTTACAGTCACTGTACCAATCTGCCTTGATAAGAGTCTTCTTCTGACCTTATGAAGATTCCTCCCTAACAACATTATTAGATAGTTATTTTAGAGCACAGCAGGGTAATCCATACTAAAGATAGAGATTTTTGCAATCACTAGCATGTAAGTACAAGTTGACAGTAATTAGCTAATGTAACTAATTTTGCCAAAGGGCATTTTATTCAGTAGAAGTTCTGAGGAGCTGTAGTGGGAAAAAGTTCTGAGGAGCTGTAGTGGGAAAGAGTTACGTGGGAGTTCTACTTCAAGAGGGCAGAGGGCTGACTTAATATGCCTTCATTGCTAAATACATGTAGTAGATATTGAAAAGAAGCACATATTTGTAGTTGCTTCTTATCATCATGCATTTCTTCAAGTGATAGATATGAAAAGAACAACTCATGTGAAGGGGGAAAAAATTACTTTTTTTTTTTTAAAAAAAAAAGGCCCACCTTCCAAAACATTGGGTAGTGTTGTTGTTTTGAAAGAAGGCGTGGAGAATTCGGCACTGTGGCGAGTATCTCCGTGCTTGTTGTCTGGTGGTCTAAGCAGCAGTGACGTGGTCTGTTTGTCCTGCTCAAGTCTTTGCTGCATCTTCAGTTAGTTAAATGCACATTTACATCATAAGGGCAGGGCTGCTGTCAGACTTCAAGACACCTCAGAGGAAATTATAAGCTTTCATTCTTTCTCCACCCATTCTATCACAAAAGCTGTCACATCATTGTATTCTTTAGCTTAGACTTGGGTTGTAATTATAGTCATTGTCATAAAAATGCTTCCAAAAGAGAGGCTCTTTTAATAGGAAGAAACTCACACACACAAAAGACAAGATTGCCTATAAGAAGTAATGATTGAATACTGATAGCTTAGAAAATGAAAGATACACACTGGATGGAGCAAGGAGTTGGCTGAAACTATGCACCTACCAGTCTTCAAAATTTATTGTGGCAAACAGGTGTCTCTGTAATGGTGGAACTTTTATTTCCCTTTAAATATCTTAATTTCCTTCATTTTACTTAAAGGATGGCACCTCTAATTTAGGGTAAAATTTTGTTGTTGTTGCTGTTGTGAACCACTAATTAGGAGCCAACTCATAGCTGACCTTTCAGTGGGTTTTCAGAGGCAATGAATTCTGTGAAAGCAGAGAATTGATCTTTCTCCTGTGGAGCAGCTGGTGGATTCAAACCAAGTGCCTTTGGGTTTGCAGCACAACTCTTTACACCAAGCCACCAGGGCTCCGCTTATGGTTAGAACACTAGGCAGAAATATATGCATTTAAAGACATGTTGTGAAGACTGGGGATAGAATCAGTGAGAAGAAAATCAATAGGCTACCAGTGACGTCAATTTTTTTGTTTTTATAAGTTGTTGATTTTTTTATGTTTTAGGGTTTTTTTGTTTTTGTTGTTTTTTTTTTTTTATTTCATTATTTTTTGTGTGTACCGTCAAATCAGATCTGACTGGTAGAGGAGGACATTGTTCCTCCTTCTCGAGCAGAGCATCTGGTGGATTTGAACTGTGTTTCAGGGGTTTTTTTATTAGTTTGCTTACATAGTACGTATACATTGTGTTTCACACTATTCTTCATTCACATTGTGTTTTGTACAATCATTCTCATGCATTGTTTTATAAAATGAATCTCCATTGGACCTTGCTCACCAATTCCCTGTCCTTTTTGTCTGATCCTTCCCATTTCCTCCCCCCACTTACATCTACTTAACTGTGTAACCCTGTGGTTTTGCCCTTACCCATTCTCACCCCTCCACTCCCACCCCTTCCCTCCTTCGGTTCCTATACATTTTTTACTAGTTATCCTTCTATTTTTACCATAATGGTCTTATGCAGTATTTGTCCTTATTAGACTGAGTTACTTCACTCAGCATAATGCTCTCCAGTCTCTCCCAAGTTATGGGATCAATCCATCTGATGAGGGTTCTTTCCTTTTTTGCTGACTCTCTACCACACATTTTATCCTTTTGTAAAAATTGGTCTTTCCTAGTATCATGTTCAAAGTAAGATATCCCTGCTGCTAAAGGACATTTTGACTGAATTTGCTTGTTCAGTTATAATGGTGGTTCAAAACTTATACTGTAACATTCACAACTCATTTGTAAGAATGATATATTTTTACATTTCACTGAAACCACTGGTGTTCATACTATTCAATAAATCATCCTCAAATAAACTTTATGCCATTTGGCTTTTGCAGTGCTTTTTATACTAGACTATAAATGACCTCCACAGGGTGACCTATTCTATAATTATTTTCTTTTTATGACCTTTTTTCTGGAACACACCCACCAGAATCTCGCCTTGTCCCAGAAGTAATCATTTATCAAATGAGTAAGACACAGTTCTAGTTATTACATTCAGAATAAAAAGAGGAAAACCACTGGAAGAATTTTAGCAGGAGATAACATGTTATTTACCAGGTTTATCTATGATAAAGAAGCATGACTGATTAAAAGTAAGAAAGTCACTATGATAGTCCAGCAAAGCTAGTCTATGTTTTAATTAAGATCGGAGCAGTGGAAATGGAATTGGTGATATGTATTATGTATTGCAGAGATAGTACTTACAGGTTATTGTGGCTGACCAAAAATGGTACAAAGCATAAAAGTTATCTAGGATTACTCCAAGACAGAAGGCTTGAGCAAGTTGTGAGTCCTTTATTGTCATGGGGCATAGAGGAAGAGAATGAGTCTGCTAGCTGAGAGGAAGTCTATGAGATTATCTTTTATTGCAGAATTTATCTTTCCTTGTTTTATTGCAGGTCATCTAGAAAATAATGGTACATGAGTAGGGAGTTGTTTAGGAGCTCAGTAGAGAAATGTGAATCATGGGGGAGAGGGTGGGCAGGGAGAAAAGTGCAACAGTGAATGACTGGAAACCCTAAGTCTCTGTAAACTTTCATTAAAAAAAAAAACACACTACATAAAATGGGTAAGACTTGAAGACATTATGCTGAGTGAAATATCTCAGTCACACAAGGACAAATACTGCATAATATTAAATTTATACAGTAGGACTGTCATTGGAGAGATGGCTAATGAGCACTGCATTGGACCAAATGAGGGGAAGGACTATCTGAAAGGAATATATGATTAGGCATTATATGTATGACAATAACCTAGAACAAAGTTACAAAATGGGCTAGGGAGGAAGAAGGAAGAGGAGGGAGGGAAAGAGTGAAATAATTAATAAATGAAAACCCAAACTTTGAAAAAAAAATGTGAACTAAAACTAGGTTTCAGGATTATTAGCATATGTGTGGAAACTGAAGGGAAGGCTGTAATTAATTTTGTCAAAGGATATTATCTTGAGCAGAGGTTGAGGTACAAGGTTTCTTTACTTGATGATGTCATGAAAGCAACTTAAACAACACAGTTTCCATAGTTAAATATGTACGGTAGCAATTTTAAAGGCATAGGAATTATCAAGGAGGAGCCAGGTGGGTTCAAACTACCAATCTTTTAGTTAACAGTCAGGTGGACATTGCATCACCCCTGCTTCTAAATGTGCCCCTGCCATGAAAAGGCATGCCAGGAGGATAATTTAGCAATTAGCAGCAGCTTTTCTGGAAGGCCCCACCAAGTTCAGCTCACGGTGCCCTCTAGGCTGTGAGGTTTACTTTTTCACTCTCAAAAACTCAGACTCTTAAAACTAAATAACACAGATATTGTTATAAATAAAATTGTAAAATAAAACCCAAAACTCAGACTCATCTTTGGAACTGGCTCACTGCTGACCCTCCCGCTGGTTTTCTGAGGTGATAAATCTCTCAAGGAGGATATGGCCCAGTTTTCTTCTACAGAGCTGCAGGTAGATTCAAACAGAGAGACCCAGGCTTTGAGTCAGCAGCATAACTCCCTATGGACTAGACCACTTCAGGCGAAAAAGATTATTAAGGAAGAAGCTATTTCAAACTGAACTCATGGTAGATAAATATTCAGGCTCTCTGGGAACCTAGAAAGAGTGACTAACTGAAGGAGAACTGCATGTCTTGGTTCTTGATAAGCCTCACCCGTTTTATCTGATTAAATAAGGAGTATGCTTTTACATGTTTGTTGTATGAATAATGTTATTTTGAATATTTCAAACAGGAAATGAAAAATCTGCTGCCCTTAAAATCTCTCTTAAGTTACAGATTACATGGACAGATGCTGTCCTTAACATGTAAGACGTGTTCTAAGACCAAGACGAAGTCAGGAGGGAATTCTAATGACAGAAAACTGTAGAGGGGCCAGTCTGCAAACACTAGTCATTCTGTGGTTTCTGAGCAGCCACTGGATTGTAAACACTTAACACCTACGAGATAAGCTGGCTCCTAGCAGGATTTCCCAAAATCCCTCAGGAAAGCTGCTATGAAAAAGCTTGCAAGTTCCAGGAAATCTATAGATCTAAGAGAAGTCCTTGAGTGGTACAAATGGCTGATGTGCTCAGTTGCTAATGGAAAAGTTGGAGGTTCAAGTCCACTTAGAGGTGCCCAAGAAAGGCCTAATGATCTACTTCAGGGGGAAAATAAAAAGCAAACAACTCAACCCCTGCAAACATTATGTGGGCAGTTTGACTGTGACATAAATCGCGTCACCAGAGTCAGAATCCACTTGAAAGCAACTGGCTGTTGTGGGTTGGTTTTTTGTTTGTTTGTTTGTTTTGTTTTATGCTCTTTGAGAACACAAGCATATACCATTTGGTAATGCCACACCACATTGAAATGGAAAAGAGCTCCAAAATAGCTTTGAAAACAGAAGAGACTGGAACTCATTCTATTGTGATCCAATAATTTCTATGGAGACAAAGGCTTAGAAGTTCAAAACAAAGACAACCTTTGGGATATGAAGACTTTGTAAATAAGGGAGTGCCTGGCTTTGGAAATTAGGCGCCATTATTCATCATGAGCTCTGGTGGCTTAGCGGTAAGGAATTGTAATGTCAACACAAAGGTGCATGGTTTGAATCCACCACATGC
Source organism: Elephantulus edwardii (assembly GCF_000299155.1). NCBI lineage: Eukaryota > Metazoa > Chordata > Mammalia > Macroscelidea > Macroscelididae > Elephantulus > Elephantulus edwardii. Next base: position 1,101,754 of record NW_006399874.1, read on the forward strand.
TCCTGGAGGGAAAAAAATGGGCAATCTCATCCTGTGTGACTTACAACCTCTGAAAACCCACTGGATGGTCAGCTTTGGGTCTGTTTTGACTCGACAGTACACAATAACAATAACATTTATCATAACTGTGATGCCCAGTTGAGTCAATCACAGGTCCCAGGCTCATGGATCTACAAGTAAAATCTTCCAAAGAAACAGAATACTGCTGATCAAAGCCCACATGTGGCTGTCAGTCTAGAAGATTCTGTCAGATGAGAAAGTGGCTCTTGACAGCTTTTATCCCAGCCTCCCACTTTATCCCTGTGCAATGAATCTCCACCTCCCAGGCAAAGCCTCACAATGGCAGGAACAGAAAGATGTTTGTGATGTTAATGCTTTTCTTGAATTATTCATTTGTTATTCTTGGTGGTCTTTTATGCAGGAATAAATATAAAATTTTACCCTGTCACAGTTTTTATCTTCTACCATGTATTCAGTTATTATTAATATGGGTTTCTTTCTCCTTGAACATTCTTTGTTATTTGGATGTTTTTCAGAGCTAAATTTTATTCATTTAAAAAAAGAACACTTTCCCATATTTGTGAGATAAAAGCAGCACATGCTTACTGCAGAAAGCAAAAAAAAAAAATTAATTCATTATTTTACTGCCTAATGATGGACAGTTTCACATTTCATTTTAATACTGTGGCAGCTTTTTGGAGCCCACTGATTGGTTCTTCCTGATAATCTTACTCCTGGCCATGTCCTTTCCTCTCATACTTCTCCTTTCTGTTCTTCACGTTTCCCCTCCATCTGCTTATTTCCTTTGTACTTGCTAATTACTAAATCACACAGAGCAATCCAAGATTAAGTGAAAATTTTCAATCTCATTATACTTAACCAACTAAAAAACCAGTTGCCATTAAGTTGGTTTCAACTCACAGATATTCCATATATGTCAGAGCAGGACTGTGCATCACAGGATTTTCAACTGCTGATTAACAGCAAATTGTCAGGTCTCTTTGTCCAAGGCACCTGTTGGTGGGCTTGAACCTCTAATCTTTCTGTTAGCAGTTAAGCATGATAACCAATTGCACTACCTGGGGACATTTTTTTTTTTTTAAATCTCATTATAATCATGCCTTTCTTTTCTCCCCATCAGATTGCTTCATCTTTCTTCCCAAGGAGTGCCTGGTGGATTTTCTCTGCTAATTGTTCAGTTAGCTTAACCCATGGCACCATCAGGGCTCTTGTAATGCTTTTTATTCTCTCACAAATAATAATCCCGCTAACACGTTAGATTAGGGAGCTCTGGTGGCCTAGTGGCAAGAAGCTGTGCTGCAATCTTGAAGGCACGTGGTTCGAATCCAAAAGCTGCTCTGCATGAGAAGGATGGACAGTCTCCTCCTGTGTGATTAACTGCCTCTGAAAACCTAACTTTGAAAATTTGCTTGTGTGGGATTTTTAGACTGAGATTCTACCGTTGGAGTAGACTGACAATTATCCTGTTAGTAACCTTTGCACTGTTTTTATTGACTTGCAGAGAAATGTGCTAGAAATGATACAAAGCTGTGGTTCTGCTGCCGAATGCCTGAGCTATGGGTTGGGTTGTAGAAGTGGATAGTTCACTGAGGTACACACAGGTATGCAAGAGCCAGGGTCAGGAGGAGATATGTCTTAATTTCTTAAACGGACATTTGTAGAACATAAAACAAACCTGTGTTCTATCTACCCACCTCGGAGTTTGTGTTTTAATGGCTTGATGATCCTATGAAGCACTGTTCTCTACATAAGGTAATTTTTAGCAATTTTTTGATGAGCTATTCTATATGATTATGTATGAAGTATTTGATCTCTAGTCTCAGTCATAGCAAGAAGAGTTTTTGGGCTTTGTGGTAGGAAATTTTTACTCCACTCATTGTTTTGTTTCAATAATACATAGAGTTCGGTTAATGATCTGTGTCCAGAAACTACAGAGTGTATGTAGATTTTTGTTTTTAACCTCTGTTTCCTCCCATAATTTTACCTATTTCCAGCCAGCACCCCGATTAGTCTTTTTCTTTTTCATTCAATATTTTATTTTCTTCTAAAGTGCCTATATTCAAACAATCCACTTTAAATCTTGGGTGGGATAAAACAGGACATAAATAAGTAAATAAAATTCTTATTCCCTAGCAATTGTTAGTTGTTGCTGTTGTGTTGCCTCGAACTCATGACAATTTTATCTACACAAGATGAGATGTTGCCAAATTCTGTGCCTTCCTCATGATTACTTGTATGCCTAAGTCTATTGCGGTGACCGTCGCATCAACCCATTATTTGAGAGTTTCCCATGTGCTTGTAAATGCTTTACTTTACCTAAAACTGATTTGTTTGCTTCTGGCCAGTCTGTGGTGCATTCAATAGCTTTCACCAGCACAACTCATATGCATCAGGTTCCTCTGTCTTCCTTTATCATTCACATACATGTCGTTGCTATGAGGTGCCGTCGAGTTGAGGACTACTCATAGTCATCTTATGAACAACAGATCTGAACTCTGTCCTATTCCATACCATCCTCACACTCTCTGACGTACTCAAGCCCATTGCTGTAGTCACTATGTTAATCCTTCTGATTGAGGGTTTCCCTGTCTTTTCGCTCCCTTCTAACTTTCCTTCTAACACAAAGTATCATGTCCTTCTCCAAGGAATATAGCCTCTTCTAACAACATATTCAAAGTATGTGAGCTGAAGCTTCATCATCTTTGCCTCCGAGAAGCACTCTGACTGCACCTTCTCCAAGACATATCTGTTCATTCTTTTGGCAGTCCATGGGCTAGTCAGTACTCTTCTCCAAAACTCCAGCTTAAAGTCATTAATTTGTGTCATCCTTACCCCTTGTCCAGCTCTCAGATGCATAGCAAAGGACTGAAAAGACCATACCCTGAATCAGGCACACCTGAGTCCTCAAAAAGGCATCCTTGCTCCTCAATAATTTGGACTAATTTTATCACATATTTGAGGCCATTTAAAATATCATGGCATGCCCTGGCCTGCGGGGATCTTCAACAGTGACCCTAGGAGGGGAAGAACGAGGAGGGTGTGGGGCGGGGACAGGAAACACAGAAGCGCAGAGACAAGTAGAAAATTCCAATCAAGTTTCAATTTTATTGAAAGCACTCACAGCTTATATACAGAAGCACAATGTGGGGAGGAGAGGTACGCAATGGGGGAGAATAGCATCATGTCATTTCTAGTAATCTGAAAGTTATCTGGTTAACAAAAACTTAGCAGGGCGTTTCCCGAAACCTATCCTCCCAGGGTGGGGTAAACTGAAACCTATCCTCTCAGGGAAGCATGTCCAAACATGTCCTTAGAGAATTACAAAATGGCTTCAGCTAGGTTGAATTAGCAGCCCCCAACAGATCCTCCCTGTTTTCAATAATTATTTGAAGACTGCAAAAGCACCACAGGATTACCTTTGGTGCTCTCCTGTTTGACCGTGTATGAAACCAGCACCTGTCTTAGGTTGGACACTGCACCTACTGGTCTTACCCGTCATGGGCTAACCCAGCAGCTATGGCGGGGTGCCTGTCTTAGGTTGAAACAGGGGCCGGTGTCTCTTATCCGTCTCTGGCTGCCCAGTTTATTAGCCTGTATCATCAAGGATTTTCTTTATTGGCCATTTGCAGTCTTTGATAATGGACTTGTATGGGATAGGAGGCTATGGATTCTACCTGCTGCTTGATAAAGCGTGTAAGCCTCTGAATTGCCAAAAGAAATAAGCAAAAGAAAGCCCATTAAGGGCCCCCAAAAAGAGTGACTGGTCTTTGACCACGTCCCCTTAACTTTTTTGGCCATAATTGATTAATTATACATTCTTTTGTTTTAAATTTTTGTCACAATATGCACTAACCCAATTAAAAACTTAGCC
>NW_006399874.1:1107055-1107729 GCF_000299155.1 Elephantulus edwardii
TAACTTATATAACTCTTTTAAAATTTGCAAGCCATTATTATCATACCAAATATAATTTAATTTTACTAATGTCATAACAAGAGGAAGATTCTTTAGAATAACAACTGAATCATCTCTGTAACAGAGCTAAAAGAAACACAACAAAACAGAGCTAATATAGTTAGAAATTTTACAGGGACAACTTACATTAAATTTTGGATAATCACCAGTGATTACATTATTACCAATTAATAAGACATATGGTTCAGGACTTTGGCATTTGTAACATTATCTCCCTTACATTTATCTTTTGGGACATAGGAGACATTTATCGAATCCATACTCGCAACTAATTTCCATAATTTAGTTTGAAAATTCTTCATCTCAATAGTCCACATTCCTCCCACGAATCTTTTCATAGAAAGTCCGGGACCATATGTATGAAGAGGTGACCAGTCCCCAAGCAAGGTAGCATTCCAACAATTGGTCCTTTAAAAATTATATTAACAGTTAGATAAGAGATTGGCCATAGCACTGTTATGATGACATTTTCTCCAAGGTGGTTACCAGATGTCAGTGCGACCTTTCTCAAAACATGAGGGAAAGTTGGCATCTGCTGGAAAGATGGCGTTTATTCTACCTGCTAAATATCTGGAAGCTCATCAGTCGGAAGCTAAATAATTCAATTGTACAGT
>NW_006399874.1:1109579-1110970 GCF_000299155.1 Elephantulus edwardii
GGCTCCCATGATGAAGGCCCCAAGCCATGCCTCCCTGAGTACCTACCAATAACAAGGAAGGTGAACAAAGTAAAATCATAAGGAAGTACAAAACAAAAATAAAGGATAATGGTGAAAATGAAAACCTTTGCAGATAAGGACAAGTTCCACTTTATGCTAACCTCAGTAGGGAGGGATTCAGTTGATACAAACCAAGAACAATGTTGACTCCTAGGGAATGCCTTAGTGCCACAAGGTGACCTTCTGCTTGCGTTAAGCCTCCCTCATTTTCTGATATAACATTGAATTTGAAATTTTTGGGGTTTAACACAGTTCTCCATCCTTGTTCCCAAATACATACACTAAAATTCACTTTTTTCTAAGCCTTTTACAACTTACTATGCATCCTTAATTTAGCTTACTATCTTTCATATCCTGGCATAACTGGACATTCTATTTCAAAGCAAAACTACTTTCATTTTAACTCTTAAACAACAAAAAAAATTGCACAAAACCTACTACCGGTTATTCTGCCTTTCCCCTTGAACTCTATACCATGTCAAAACTTTCAATTCCATCCTCAAAATGATATACCACCCAAAATGCCATAGTTTAATAACTGCAATTTTAAATACTGAATAATCATGGGAAGGTAAAATGTTTATACTAAACATTATATGAAAAAGGAATTGAAGGAACCACAGATATATAAGTTAGGGTTTTCCTTGTGTTAGATCCTAGAAAATAAGCTGTTTGTTCGTTGCGGATAGGAGACAGCAAGGGACCCCCACAGAGGGAGTGCTGCTTCCTGAGCTGGAGTTCACCTTGAAGCATCAAGGCAGTTTCCAAGGACATACCAAATTCTTGTATTTGTGAACCCCTCCCTCTCAAGCCAGGCAGAAGGTTTTTAATAGAAAGAGAGTGGCCTCATTTGCACTGAATTTTCTCTATGATTTACTTCCTGATAATTATTAATAAAGGCACAGAGAATCTTGGCTAGGGGTTTTCAGTCAAGACTGCTGGCCCCCTGTTTTATGCTCTGTGCTCCATCTCGTTCCTGGCTATTTGTCTTAATAACTATAAAATTATTCTGTTCTTTGGGACCCTCCATTTGCAACACATAATAATAATAGTAATATCAATATTGTCATCAGATCTTCTTTAAAGCTAAAAAAATAGCACATAATTTGTTTTCTAGTACTGATTTATAGAGATGATTCAACATTATATTTGTTAATACTCCAATATTCTATTTTCCCCCCATAATTAGAAACATCTGTAAAAACGTTAAGACCTTTATAATATATATATGTAAAGGCAAAAAGGTGTGTTTCTGAAGAATTGAAAAGAGTCTACTAGAAGGAAAGTGAGCATCAAACCGTGTAGCTAGTGGAGAGGTGTGGCATTAGGAT
>NW_006399874.1:1111117-1112878 GCF_000299155.1 Elephantulus edwardii
AGAGATTGAGATTGTTCACAGCTTCAGTTTGCTCGGCTCTTTATTTTTCTATTTTGTCTGCACACGAAATAATTTCATTGGCTTTCAGTTTCATACTGAAGAAAGAAAATATCACAGCCTCCCTGTTGCTTCCATCTTGCATTAGGTCTTAATGATTCAATAGGATGCTACTTTATGGGTGAGAAAATGTAATTTGTTTGGATGCTGTCTTTAAACTAGTGAATTCCAAAGTAGTTAACAAGAGGAAAAGTACATATCTTATTGGCTGTTAGTAAATACTGTTTATGAAACTACTACTCTTGGAACCTCAGAATAATAGAACTAAATAATTGGCTGAATGTGAAGCCCACATAAGTTATCTTTGATGCCTTTGAACTGTGTTTCTGGTGAAGTACATGGATTATATCAGAGACTAACAGAAGAATAAACAAATCTGTCTTGAAAGAAGTGAAATGAGGGTGCTCCTTAGCTTCCAGATTGAGTATGTAATCCCAGAACACTTGATCATGCTTATGTAAAACCTATACTTGGACCAGGAGGCAGTCATTAGAACAGAGTAGGGGAAAAACTGTACGGTTCAAAATTGGGAAGAGTGTACGCCAGCATGTGTTCTATCTCCATACTTTTTTCAATCTATATGCTGGGCCTATGAGGAGAAATGTGGTATCAGGATTGGAGGAAGATTCATCAACAATTTGGGTTATGCAGATGACACAACTCTGCTTGCTGAAACTGAGAACCTGAAATGCTTGCTGCAGCAGGCCAAAGACTACAGCTTGCAATATGGGTTGAGGCTCAATATCAAGAAAACAAAGATTCTCACCACTGGGCTAATTGGCAGTATCATGATAGATGGTGGAGAGACTGAGATTGTTCACAGCTTCAGTTTGCTTGCTCTACAATCAACACTCAGCAGTCAGGAAATTAAAAGACGTATTGTGATGGGAAAGTCTGCTGGCAGAGACCTCTCCAAAGTACTGAAATTTTATGATGTCAATCTGGAGATTAAGGTGTGTCTGATCTTTGTAATTACTTGCTATGCATCAGAAAACTGGACAATGACTAGGGAAGATAGAAAGAGACTTGAAGTCTTTGAGCTGTGGTACTGGAGAAGAGTATTGAATATATACCATGGACTTCTAGGAGAACAAACAAGTTCATCCTGGAGAGGGTGAAATCAGGCTGCTCCTTTGGAGACAAAGATTCTAAAGCTTCATCTGACATACGTTGGACATGTTGCAAGGAGGGACCAGTCCTTGGAGAGGGGCATCACACTTGGGAGGGTGGAAGGTCAGCGCAAGAGAGGAAGACCTTTGATGAGATGGATTGACTCAGTAACTGGGGTAATGGGGTAGGTGTGTCAGAGAAAGTAAGACTGGCACAGGATAGAGCAGGGAGTTGCAGGCAAGTCAATGACACAATATCCGTAATTCTAGCATACCTCTCTGGCGCTTTCTTGTCTTTATTAGTAATATGCTAGTCACCTCTTTATGGTATGTTGCCTTTCCCTCAGTTTAACCTTGTCATTAAAACATTATCAGTGTTTTCAAAAACTCTTACTCCACCATTTGTCCACTGTGAAGATGGCCAGAAGTTATGTAGACATTCCAAGTCTTCCATGGAAAGGCTCAAATTTGAACTTCTATGGGCATAGATCTTCAGCAGAATCTTCCTTGCATGTGAAATCAATGACACTGTTCTGTAGTTTCCACACTCAGTTGGGTCACCTTTCTTTGGAATGGGAACAAATATAGATCTCTT
>NW_006399874.1:1115420-1127440 GCF_000299155.1 Elephantulus edwardii
ACTGGGGTAATCGGGATGGGTGTGTCAGAGGTGGTGCGGTTGGCGCAGGATAGAGCAGGGTTTAGAGCTGTTGTGCATAGGGTCGCTATGAGTGGGAAACGACTCGATAGCACATAACAACAACAACAACAACATGGGCATAGAGGGAGGGCTCTGATTGCATGGTCCTCTGTAGGGAATCACTGTGCTAACATAAAGGTTGTGCCCCTTAAGTTGCTCAAAATACTGCCCCCCCAAGAGGTTCCAAAGGAGAAATATGGGCAATCTCACCCAATATGGTTTAGAACCTTCAAAAAGCTGCTGCTGGGTCAATGGCTTGCTTGGGAGCTGGTTCTGATTCGCTGATAGTGAGGTTTTTGGGGTTTTTTTGATTTGTTTTTAAATGGGCATACAGTGTTCCTGTCTGGACTCCAGGAAACATAAACTCAACTTTAAACTGTATGTAGCATTTTTAAGGCTTAAAGAAATGGCCTTTGGCTTTCATTAGATTTCTCAAAATTATCTGGGTCCCAAAGAGATTAGTGCTTTCAAAGCATTTTGCGTTTTGCTGTTAAAAATGACCTTAGCATGCTAGCCTTTGACATTCAATCAGCAGCAGCACTCTCATTCCCAATTCACCTCAGTCGGTAGTTCTTAACTCCTCCAGCCTGCAGGGCACAGTCAGGCCTCGTGAGGGAAACAGGTTAGTTCCGGTCTAGCCTGGGCCTCTCAGGAGCCACATCTTGGGGAGCAAGACAGGCAAGCACTTTTCAAACTTTAATGTGTGAGATAATTAACTAAGAATCTTCTTCCTAAACTGCAGGTTCTATTTTGGTAATTTTGAAGTGGGCTCCTAAGTTCTACATTTTCACACACACAAAGAATAATTAATAATTTGCAGTAATTTACATGTACACCTCTTGTTAAGCACTCAAAGTTGGTAAGTCTTGAAGAAACAAGTCAATCAGGAGTCGAACAATAGCTTTAATAAGGAATGCCTTATTTAACACTTTGGTTCCTAGACTTTGATGTACATTGGAATCATTTGAAACTCTAAACAGAGCTAATATCTGGCTCCCACACCCAGGTATGCAGATTAATGTGTTAAACTGGGTAAGGTGTGAGTACTTTTGTAAGTTCTGATTTGCAGCCAAGTTTGGGAACACTGACCTGATGGTTGCCACCATTGACTTTGCAAGGCATAACATCTGGAAGTGATTAGTAAAGTTGTGATGAGAAATGTGATCTGCCTGAGCCCTGATCCTTCCACCAGATGGGACCTTCTTGAGACTTCAATTGAGAACTTCAAAGCAAGTTCAAAAGTTCCAAAGGCTTGGAAAAGGTGAGGGTTAGTGAAGGAGATGAAGAGCCTCAACAAGATGGGTTGTTACAGTAACTATGGCAATGGATTCAAATGTGTCAAGGATAATAAGGATGATTCAGGATAGGGCAGAGTTCAGGTCTGTTGTTCATAGTGTCTGAGTCTTGTTCATAGGGTTGCTATGAGTTATACCAGATTCAATGGTATTTAACAATAACTAATACTTTATACCCATTCTCTGCAACTTTCGTTAGGACTTTATCGTTTTCTCTTCCTACTATATGGTGGTGGTAGCAAGGAAATTAAAAAACATATTGCGATGGGAAAGTCTGCTGTTAGGGACCTTTCCAAAGTTCTGAAGAGCAATGGTGTCTCTCTGGAGACTAAGGTGCGTCTGATACAGGCCACTTGTTATGCTTCAGAGAGTTGGACAATGAGTAGGGAGGATAGAAGAAGAATTGATGCCTTTGAGCTGTGGTGCTGGAGAAGAGTATTGAATATACCATGGACTGCTAGGAAAACAAACAGATTCATCCTGGTAAAGGTTAAACCAGGCTGCTCCTTGGAGGCAAGGATTCTGAGGCTTTGTCTAACATACTTTAGACATGTTGTAAGGAAGGACCGGTCCTTGGAGAGGGACATCATGCTTGGTAGGGTGGAGGGACAGCACAGGAGGGGAAGGCCTTCTATGAGGTAGATTGATTCAGTGACTGGGGTAGTTGGGATGGGTGTATCGGAGACAGTGTGATTGGCACAGCACAGAGCCGAGTTTAGGGCTGTTGTACATAGGGTCGCTATGAATCGAAAGTGATTCAACAGCACATAACAACAACAACAACAACAACAACTATACAGTGGGCAGTGTTTGCTGGAGCTCACAGATTAAAATAGGATTGGAAGCAAGAGTGACATCCACTTCTGAAATAGCTTGCCTCTGGAAACTCTATGAACTTAGAGAAATGATGAAAATCAAACAAATGCTCAGGTCTTTCATTCCTAGGGTCACTATGAATCATCTATGATTCGACAGCACTTAACAACAACAAACAACAGTCTAAGGTTCCAGTCGTTGGGAAATGGCATCATACTGAGAGAAGTGGAAGGTCAGAGAAGAAAAGAAGGTCCTCAACATGATGGATTGATACGATGACTGTAGCAATGGGCTTGAGTGTGTCTCAGATTGTGGGGGTGGCATAAGATAGGGCAAGGGCTGCATCTGTTGTTCATAGAATTGCTGTGAGTCATACAGAGAGCTCTATTGGCCTAGTGGATAGAAAGTTACGCTACCAAGCCAAAGGTGGCTGATTTTAATGTGTCCCTCCAGTCTGGTTTTAATTGTTTTTGGTCAAACATTCTTCTAAGTGGCATAGCACTGGTCTGTCCATTTGCTGTACAGAGTTAACTCATGGTTGCTGTGACACTAAACATTTTGACACTTATATGTCAAATGCAATAAAAGGTTACCCATGGTGGACAGTGTTTGGTGGAGCTCCCTGATTAAAACAAGCTTGGAAGCAGGCGTGGCATCCACTTTCAAAATAGCTTGCCTCTGGAAACCCTATGAACCTGGAGAAATGATGAGTTACAAGTGTTCAGGTCTTTCATTCACAGGGTCTCTATGAGTCATCTATGACTCGATGGCATGTAAAAATAACAATAACAACAACTATAATAAAAGGCATTTGACTGTGTGGATTATAACGAATTATGTCTAACATTGAGAAGAATGAGAATTCTAGAATATTTGATTGTGTTCATGTAAAATCTATACCTAAACCAAGAAGCTGTTGTGTGAACAGAGCAAGAAAATATTGCATCATTTAAAATTAGGAAATGTGTGCATGAGGGTTCTATCCTTTCTTCATATCTGTAATCTATATGCTGAGGAAATTATTTGAGAAGCTGAACTCTATGAAGAAAAATGTGACATCAGGATTGAAGGAAGACTCATCAATAAACTTCATCACGTGGATTACACAACATTGCTTGATGAAAGTGAGGAGGACTTGAAACACTTGATGCAGAATGTTAAACACTGCAGCCTTCAATATGGATTACTTCTCAATGTCAAGGAAACAAAGATCCTTGTTACTGTACCCATAGGTAGCATTATGATAGACGGTGAAAAGATCGAGACTGTCAGTGACTTAATCTATATTAGATCCACAATCAAAACACTTGGTACCAACACTCAGAAGCTCAGAAGATATATTGCACTGTACAGTTTGTAGTCAGGGACCCTCTAAATTATTGAGAAGTAATGATGTCAGTTTGAGGACTAAGGTGCACCTGATTTAGGCCACGGTCTTTTCAGTTACCTGATAGGCATCTGAGAGCTGGGCAATGACTAAGAATGGCAGAGAAAGAATTGATGCCTTTGAACTGTGGTGTTGAAGACATGTGCTGAATCTTCAAAATAACCAACAGATGTGTCTTGGAGAAGGTACACCCAGAGTTCTCATTGGAGGTAAATATGATAAAACTTCATCTCACATATTTGGAACATATCACTAGGAGAGGTTATTCCTTGGAGAGGGACATCATGCTTGGAAAAGTGGAGGGGCAACAAAAGAGAAGTAGACCCTCAACCAGATAGATGGGTTGGCCCAGTGACTGCAACAATGGGCTTGCATGGGATAGGATAGTGTTGAAATTGATTGTTAATAGAGTTGCTATGAATTGTACTCGATTTGACAACACTTAACAACAACTATGTTAAAGGCTAATCTTGCGTAGTCAGAAGAAAGGAATAATTTATAGTACTATAAAATATATAAATGGTAAGAATAGCCATAAATAAATAACGAGAAGTCCTAGGAAGGGAATGAATTGTGAGAATACAGGAATCCAGGATTGGTGGGGTACAAGAAGAAAGAGACCATTGAGGATCACTAAGACAAGAGGAAAGTTTTCCCAGGGTCCCGTGGCTGCAACTTAGTCATTTTTCAATACTGATTTCCAGAGTTGAACACGATTTATTTGGTACTTTTGTTAAAGGCAGATTTTAATTAAGTCTGGAGTGTAACCTGATAGTCTTCATTTTCAACAAGCTAGTGTTGATGCCCAAATTGCTGGTCCGAAAGCCCACCCTCAGTGTTGTTACATATAATCAAGTTGGAATCAACTCATAGCTGATTCTCCAGAGGGCTTTCAGAGGCTTAAATGGGAGATTTCCTGTGGAGTAGCTGGTGGATTTGAACCATGTGCATTTGAGTTGGCAACACAATACCTTGCCATTAAGCCACCAGAGTTCCCTGTACTCTCAGTAGTCTCTACATCTTTTCATTTGCAAAACTCCTTTAAACTTTACTCTAAAAAAAAGTGAGCACTGTTTTCACATTTCTGCAGACTATCAAGATATTCTACATGAGTTAGCATTATTTGTATAATAAGAAAAGAAAACTTTTATGCTCCTTATAATGAACAACATTGTTATCTTGATGGCCTACCCTGAAATGCTACCAAACTAAGCCCCAAACCCCTGACAAGTTGCCATTAAGTCAGTTATAATTCATGACAACGTGCACTGAGAAGAACCACATTCCATAACGTTTTCGATGACTGTGATTTTGGGAAAGCATAGCTCCACGTCTCTCCTCTGGGGTTTCTCTGGGTAGATTTAAGCACCTAATCCACCACTAACAGATTATTTAACTGTTTATTCTAACCAAGGCCTCTCAGAAATCCACAGAGCTCAGGAAATAGAATCCAGGGTGAAGAAGAACAGAAGGACAAAGTTGACCACTTTGCAAGTAAATTCTACATTTACTTTACGAGTAAATTTTAAGATTTACCTACTCTAGTAGACCAATTGGCAGCATCATGATAGACAGAGAAGCAATTGAGATTGTTAACAATTTCAACCTTCTCAGTTCCACAATCTATACTCTTGGCACCAGCAGTTGGGAAATCAAAAGATGAATTGCGTTAGGAAAATCTGTTGTCAGGGACCTCTCCAAAGTGCTAAAGAGTAACAATGTCAGTCTAGAGACTAAGATGTGCCCGATCCAGGCCATAGCCTTCACAATTATTTTGCTATGCATCAGAGAGCTGGACAATGACTAAATATGACAGAAAAAGAATTGGCTCCTCTGAGTTGTGGTGCTGGAAAGAGTCTTGAATATACTATGGACTGCCAAGGAAACAAACAGATCTTTCCTGGAGAGGGTGAATCCAAATTTCTCCTTGGAGGCAAGGATTTTGAAACTCTGTCTCACATACTTTGGGCATGTTGCCAGCAGGAACCAGTCCTTGGTGATGGACATCATGCTTGGAAGGGTGGAGGGACCGCACAGGAGAGGATCATGAGATGCATTGACACAGAAACTAGGGTATTGGGAGCAGGTGTTTTGGAGAGAGTGAGATTGGCTCAGGATAGGGTAGGGTTCAGAACTGTTGTGCATAGTAGGGTCCTTATGTATCATAGTGGACTTGACAGCAGATAGCAACAACAATAGCATTCTAGAGAGGCCAATGAATTTCATTTGAACAAGACCCTTGATCTCCTTGAACGAGTAGATTTCTGAAGTTCTTGTATGTTGATGGGTCCTAACATGCTCTCAGCTCTTCCGAGTGCATGGGTCCCTCTATCACTCATGCTCCAATTGTCCATGACTGCTGTTTCTCTACTTGTGTTGACTCTGCTGCTGGTCATGCCTACTTTTGCCTGAGAATACAGGTAAAGGAGCAAGAGAGGCTCCTCTCAAAGTGCAGAGCAGCACACGTCAGCCTTGAAAAAGTAAAAAATCTAACAAAATAGTTCAGATTTGCATTAATTACTAGCTCAAGGTTTAACCAGCTTTACTACGCTTTTTGAGTCTTTTCTGTTTTGCATTAAGTAACACTATGAGCAACACAGTGTCTTGCATATAGTATAATGGAGTATGACTCAACATACAACCCTTACGCTCCAGTGAAGCTCTAAGATTGGTTTGTAATCTACCTTATAGAAAGGTTCCAAGGCTCTAAGGCCCCAGAAGGCCTCTCAGTAGTTCAGAGCTGAAGGATGTTGCCACTTTCTAGGTTTCTTCCACTGTGTCTGTCAAAGCAAGCACTCACTGCTGCCTGAGGCTTTCTCTTATCTGGATGACATTAGCTTTTGTTTTGTTTTGTTTTTGTTTTAATTTTATTATTTTTGTGTGCGTGTACCGTCAAATCAGATCTGACTGGTACAGGAGGAGATTGCCCCTCCTTCCCCGGCAGAGCATCTGACATTAGCTTTTAACAAAGGCTGCATGTGAAGCAAGAGGTCAGGTCAAGTTAAACCATTGTCAAAGGGTAGGAACTGAAGCATAGGTGACCTTCCAGTGATTTTTCAGAGGCTATAAAACCCCTGGGAGGGCCATCCACTTTGCATAATAGTTCATTAGTTCCTTGTTTTTCAGTGCTGCATAGTATTCCGTTGTGTGAATATACCAGAGCTTCTCTATCCATTCCTTTGTTGATGGGCACTTGTGTTGTTTCATATCTCAGTCACAAAAGGACAAATATTGCCTAGGGCCACTGTTGTGAAACAGGACTGACATTGGGGTTGAGGGAAGACAGAGAAGAAAGGGAGGAATGATGTATACTGCATTGCAACAGATGAGGAAGAGAAATGTTAAAAGGGATATATGATTAGGTATTATTGTCATGACAGAAGTCCAGAATGAAGGCTTCACAGTGCAGTGGACTTAGGGGGAGGAATTACAAAGCAATGAAAGAGTTTTGGGGTTTTTTTTGTTTTTATTTTTTTCTACTTATCAAGGAGAAAAGTGAATTGGGGAGAGGGGGTGGACAGGGAGAAAAGTGCAACAATGAATGAGTGTAAACCCTAAGTCTGTAAACTTTCATTAAAATTAATAAAAAATTTGTTAAAATTAATTCATAATAAAGGAGGGGGGAAGGAAAAAAACAAAGCAAAAAACACCTGGGAGGAGAGTGCCTGCCTTGCTCCCAAGGAGCAGCTGGTGGACTTGATCCACCTGCCTTTGCTTTGGCAGTCCAACTCCTTACCTCTAGGCCATCTGAGCTTCTCTGAAGTAGGAACTAAGAGGAGACTCACTTTTCTGGACTCTTCAACTGGCAAATCCTCCCTTACATTGCCTCCCACCCACCCTAAAGTTGACCTGAAGCATATACCACTTCTCTGAAGGTTGAGTCCAAAGTTGTCCCATGCTCAACTGTCAATTCCAACTCTTTAAAGGCAATCCCTGGGAGCTCTGATGGTCTGGTCTGTAGGGAGTTGTTCTCCTAATTCAAAGGTCAAGTCTCTCTGGTGATTCAAATCCACCAGTGACTCAGACACCCAAGAGAGGGAGCTGAGTCAGTTCCAACTGGATTGCAATGAAAGAGCTAAAACGAGAAGGGTCCCCCCAGCCTATACCTCCAGTTTTCTTTCTGGGGAGACTCAAGACACACATAGGCTGCTATTAGCAACATTTTTGTTTGTTGTTATTTGCCATCAAATCGGATCCGACAGGCACAGGAGGAGATTGTTCCTCCTTCTCCAGCAGAGCATCTGGTGGATTTGAACCATGCACCTTTGGTATTGCAGCGCAGCTTCTTGCCACTAGGCCACCAGAGCTCCCTGTTGCATTTTATGAGATGCTGAAGGTTTCGGATTAAGCAGAAATGGCATTCGCTTCCTAAACAACTTGCCTCTGGAAACTATGAACTTTGAGAAACGATGATAGTTTTAGAAAGACTTCAGGTCTTTTGTTCATAGGGTCACTATGAGTCATGCTCGACTCAATGGCAATGAACAACAGACATTCTTTATCAATTCAGAATAGAGATTTTTTTAGAACTTTAATCCATTGAGTGATTAAATTGTTATGCGTATTGTTCTGTCAACAATTGTTTGTGTCAAGTTGACCCCCAACTCATCTCACGCAAAATGGAATAACAGTTGTTCCTGGACCATCCCTGTGATCCAAAATGTTGTGACCCAGAGGGACCTATAGGACTTAAGAAAACTGCCCCATCAGGTTACCAAGACTGTAAACCTTTCTTCTGCAGAGTTTGAACCACTGACCTCTCAGGTAGCAGCTGAATGCCTAACCACTGTGCCACCAGGGTCCTTCATTTCCATATGACCTCAAACTAAACCAGCCCCACAGGGAATCCAAGGCTCTAAATCTTCACAGACGTGGACTTTCTTTCTCTTATGGAACAGATGGTGTGTTGGGACTGCCCATTTTTTGCTAGCAGCAAAGCACTCAATCGCTGTGCTACCAGGCACCTAATTTTCACAGAAATCAACTGACATTGACTTGGTTCCGACTATGGCGGCCCTCCATTGGGTTCCCAAGCCTGTAAATCTTTACTATAACGGACTGCCCATCGTTCTTCTGGACAGTGACTGGTGGACTTGAACTTGCAACATTTTAGTTAGCTGCCAACAGAATTATGCACCATGCCACCTGAGCTCTGAATTTGCACAAAGATATTTGCAATTTATCAGCATAAATAACTTTCCATGTTGGTTTGTTTTGCTAACTTTCACATTTATCCCTGAAATACAACAAAAGTAACTTCAGACACTGGCTAGTCATCCTGGATGACTTACTGTGATGACTTGAGGCCACTTACTTCATTTTTCTGTGCATTATCTCAGTGGTACTTAACTGGGGAAATACCCCAACGCCCAGTTCCCAAAGTGGAAGGGGCATTTGCAATTGACACCTGATCCATACAGGCTAGAGTTGCTGCTAAATATCCCTTCAGCACACAGGACAGGCCCTACAGCAAAGCAACATTTGGCCCTGAATGCCAAAAGAGCTGGAGTTGAGAAGGCCAGTTTTAAAGCAATGGTTTGACCTGCCTTAGTGTTTTTGAACTTGACGTTGTATGGACTAAATTGTTCTTAAAAGCAAACAAAAATAAAAGTCACTGCACAGAGCCTTTCTACATTCCATTGGGATAGTTGTTAGCATTCAGCTGATGGTAATATAATCAACACTTCAGCCTTTATTTTGGAGCACAGAGCCTCATTATGTGTGACAGCACCCGCCCCATGGTGAGAAAAGAAAATGGTAATGATGGTTTTAGAAGAAACAACCACCCTCAAAAGTCCTGGGAAAGTTTCAACAACAAAATTGGTAGCTAGAGGGGGAACAACGGAAGCAGATACCTGTCACCCTGTTCCTCAAACAGCAGAATCCTCCTAGAAACAACTGCCTCAGCCACTCTGTCAAAAGGACCTTGTCAAGTAAAGACTGTAACTGCCAACAGGTTCCCTAGGAAAGGAGGTGGAGGAGAAAGGAGCTGAAAAATTTCCATGACTCTGTGAATTACTCTAACACAGAGCACAAAAGGGAGGTAGACGTGACAGCTTTACAATAAGACAGCTGCTCCAGGTGAGCCGGGAATGGAGTGACCTGCAGATGCTCAGTGAGCCCAGAAAAGGACACTTTGTTCTCCTCCACTCAATGTCAAATGCTTTCACCAGGAAGCATCAAGTCTGTGCAAATGTTTTTGAGCTAGGATTTTGAGTTTTGCGAGTGCTCTTGGTTATTTATAAATGCATTGCAAAATGGCCAGCATCTCAAGATTATAGTCTGTTAGGTGCACCAGGAAAGAGACACAAATGATGGATCCTGTTTTTCTGCATGGAATGGGGAAAAAAAGAGTCTCAATGTATGATAGGTGTGGGAAACATCAGAAGCCTTTATGTCTGTGAATAGCACATGCTTTTCCTCTCCTTATCCACAATAGGAAACACTTCAGATTGTTTACAGCCTTGCCACAATGCTCTAACTGTGGTTTAAAAGGGATGCTCTTCTAGTAGCATCAAGTTGGGCATGATCCCTAGCAACTGTATGAACAAAAGGCCTGAAGCCTTTCTATAACTATCATCATTTATCAAAGTTCATAGAGTTTCCAGAGACATGCTGTTTAGGAAGTGGATGCCACTCCTGCTTCTAAAGTAAATATTAGGTAAGCAATAAAGAATAAAGAAACAGAAAATGCTCCTAGAGGAGCACTGGTGTTTTTGTTTGTTTTTTTCCTCTGTGTGTGTGGGGTGTGGGGCATGTGGAAGACACAATCTGGGAATAAACTAGATCCTGGCATGGTTTTTAAATGTTAGTTCCCAAGGTTCATCTGTTTTGAAACCAGGTGAATGGCTCAGGATGGAGTCTCATCTGTTCAAGCCACTGTCCAATGGAGCCATGGCAATTCTCAAACATTGGCTGTTCCTCCTGGATGGATTTCTGTGATACCTTGAGGCTAGTTACTACCCCCGGCCCACCTGCACATTGTTACAGTGATACTTACCTGGAGAAACTCTCCTAGCCTCCAGCCCCCAACATTCAGCAATCTATGGAGACATTTTTGTTTGTCACAACTTAGTGGGATGGAACTTAGTGGAACTTCGCTGTTGGCATATGGTGCACAAAGGTCAGAGATGCTACTAAATGTCCTGCAGTACACGGCACAGCCTCCATGGCAAAGAAATATCTGATCCCAAATGCCCACAGTACCAGAGTGGAAAAGCAATATTCTGGGCAGTTCGGGGGGGAGGGAATAGTCTATTCCCCAACGTATTTTCCTATTGTCTTTCAGAAAACTTTCCTTGGATCTACAAGGACTACTCTGTTGTCTTATGCTGAGTTCTTTAGAAAGACGTATCTCAAGGAAGTAGTTCATGAACTTGTAGAAGTTGGCAAGTCCCAAGTCTGTGGGTCAGACTTTCAAGATGAAGGCTTTTCGCTGATGTGGCTGCAGTAGCTAATGACCCTATGAGCATCAAGACAGATGACAGGCTGATGGAAGCTGGTGAATTGATGGAAGCTGATGAATTGAAGATCAGCAGGTAGTGGGGCCAATTCAAGCCGAAAGAATAGGAAACCAGATGGTGAAAGCCAGACATAGAATCTAGATAGAACAAAGAGCAAGAGAATTTTGCCAGATGACCACATACATATTTGATGCACGGCACTGTCCTAAGGACACTCCCTTTCAGCTGATTGTTTGCTCATAGTAAATCTCTTCATAAAGAGATTAAATACAAGTTAATCACAGGAATGATTATATATTATATGGGCTAAAGCAGAGAATCATAGGCAGCCGAGTTGACACACAACTTTAACCAACACATCTGTCAAGGATAGCTTTCACCTACGTTCCCAAATCTGTAAAGTACAGTTTACAAAACTATAAAAAGGAATGCATGTTCTATTGAAGATATCTCTAATTGGCAAAGGCTGAAATGTTAACATAAAGTTGTCTTAAGGAGTTCTGCTTTGAAAAGAATGCTGACTAATCTAGAAGGTATGATAGAATTAGAACAGTAATAATTTTTTTTTTTAACAGCTCTGGTGCTGGTGTAGTTAAGATAATTTGCTGTTAACAAAAAGACCAGCAATTCAAGTTCACCAGGCAGTCCTTGGGAGACAGATGTAGCAGGCTCATCCAAGATACATGAAAGTCTTGGAAATCCGATGGGGCAGTTCTACTCTGTTCTAGAGAACTGCTGTGAGTTAGACTCAGCTCAGTGGCAGTGGGTTTTGTTAGGTTTTATTGAAATAAAAAATGCAAACAAGGATCATCAATGAATGCTGAAACTAGATGAAGAGTTACTGGAAGACAGTAACTGTGGTACCAACATGTTGTTGTTGTTGTTATGTGCCGTCGAGTCGCCTGCGACTCATAGTGACCCTATGTACAACAGCCCTAAACTCCGCTCTGTCCTGTGCCAATCGCACTGTCTCTGACACTCCCATCCCAATTATCCCAG
>NW_006399874.1:1129195-1141097 GCF_000299155.1 Elephantulus edwardii
CTTCCTCTTCTGTCTTTGCAATGACCGTTTGCACTCTGTTCCTGAGATGGTTCTGAAATTCAGGTGGGATAGACTCAAGGTCATATTTTGGTTGCCTCGGATTTGGTTTAATTTTCCTCAGCTTTAGCTTGAATTTCAAATTACTTGCTTTGTTTCTTTTCAAAGAAACCAGGTCGTAATCACCTTAAGTGATCACACTTAACTTTGCTAATTTTCAAAAGGTGTAAGATGAAAGACACAAAACCTATGGAGTGTTGTTGGTAGTCGCCCTTGAATCACCTCCAGCTCATGGCATCCGTACCTGTAATAGAATGACATGTGGCCATGCCCGGAGCATCTTCACTATATTTGGTATGCTTGAGATGCATTATTCTGGTTAGTAATTGAGGGGTCCCTCAATTGTGTTGACTGACACTCTAACAAATACGTCTTTTCTAGTAATTAGGACTTTTCTAATGATATATGCAAATTGAGTGAAATCTTGCTCTCCTCACTTCCAAGGAACATTCTGTTTACGGATCTGCTAAGATGGATTTAGGGAGCGCTGATGGCTTAGTGGGAAGGAACTGTGCTACAATCTCTAAGGCACATGGTTCAAATCCACCAGCTGCTCTGTGAGAGAATGATGGGCAATCTCCAACCATGCGATCAAACTGCCTCTGAAAACCCACTGCAGGGTCAGCTATGGGTCAATTCCAATGGTGGTGGTTGTTGTTGTTAAGTGTCATCGAGTCGCAGGTGACTCATAGCGACCCTATGAAGGAGAGTCCTCAACGCTTGGGTGCCTTTCATCCTCTCTCCGGGTTCATAGGGTTTCTGGAGGCAAGCTATTATAGAAATGGATGCCACTCCTCCTTCCAAGCTTGTTTTAATCTGAGACATCCACCCTACTCTCTGTCCATATTGGGTAGCCAATCATTAAAACATTTAACACATCAGTGTCACAGTGTTCAGCCTCACAGCAACCACAAGTGACCACAGGACAGCAAGTTGTACACCAGGGCTATATGAACTAGAGAAATGTCTGAACAAAAATAATAAAAGACTGCCTCAAGGGCCGCAGATTAAAAGTCACCCACCTTTGGCTTGGTAGCTTCGCTTTCTGTCTACTGGGCGAGCTGATCTCTCTATATATAACTTAACGGTACACAACAATAACAAGAAAAACGATTCGTTCCTTCTTCTAGTTCTCATTGCTTCTGAATTGGAGCTGACTTATAGCTGACCCTCCAATGGGTTTCTGAGGGTGGACAAAGTATAGGACGAGAGTGCCCATCTCTCTCCCTAGAAGTTACCAAGCAATTTCAACTGCCAGGGAGGTTCAACCACTGGGTTAGCAGGGTAATTCCCTATGAACTAGGTCACCAGAACTCCCTGTTCTCCTGGCAGTCCATGGTACACTCAATATTCTTAGCAAACACCTCAGTTCTAATATGCTCTCCCAGGTTGTACTTTATCCATATAATGAGGAAGTTAGAATGTTAAAAAAATTCTCTTATATCTTTATTTCCTTTGAGACTCTTCTTTCATTTATTTGTTGTTGTTGTTAAGTGCCATTGAGTCGTAGGCAACTCATAGAGACACTATGAACAAAAGTCCTGGACACCTGTATAACTTTGTCCTTTCTCCAGCTTCATAGGGTTTCCAGAGGCGAACTATTTATGGAAGTGGATGCCACTCCTGCTTCCAAGCTTGTTTTAATCCAGGAGCTTCACCAAACACTGTCCACCATGGGTAACCATTCTCACATCCGATACATCAGTGTCACAGTGTTCAACTTCACAGCAACCACAAGTTACCTCTGTACAGCAAGTGGACAGACCAAGGTTACAGAACCTAGAAGAATGTTTCACCAAAAACAATTTACTTGAGTCACTCTGTTTAGTATTTCAGGTCTTTGTAAAATCTGTGCCTGTCATGCTTTAAAATGAAGCACTGGGAAACGCATTGTTCTCTAGAAGGGAAAGGCAGAGCAAGGAGACCAAAGTGAGTCAATTACAGGATCTAACTAGGACACAACAAATTATGTGTCAGAACCGAGTACAAAGCAGAGCAAAAAACTAGGCAGTTAGAAGAAGAGTAAATATGCTTATCACTTCATTTTTCTTATTTGGAACAGATAAGTACTGTCTATATTTGAAAATATAGTTCCCACGTCCTGGTATTCCTCACAACACTCTACAAATGGGAATATTTTAGCAAGAAAACCTGTTAGAAATAAGTAGCTTCTGAGTCCATAAGCATTTATCTGAGATTTCATAATTCCTTTCACTGACATCGGGCTTTTCTTTGACCATGTTAAAAAGAAATTAATTTTCTTCCTTTAAGAACATAGCACATATTATGAGACTGAGAAAAATTGGATAAATTATGTATACTGCATTGAAACAGATGAGGGAGAGAACAGTTAACTTAAAAGCAATGTATGATTGTGTATCATGGTTGTGACAAGAGTCCAGAATGAAGGTTGCATAGTGGAGTGTACAGGGTGGGGGTGAGGGGTGGATTGTATACCAATGAAGGAATTTTTCTTTTACTTTTCAAAGAGAAGAGCTAACTGGGGCGCGGAGGCTGGTGGAGGGGTGGGCAGGGAGAAAAAAGCAGCAATGAATGAATGGAAATCCAAAGTCCCTGTAAACGATCATTAAAATAAAATAAAAATCCTTTGGAAGTAGCTTCAGTTTCAAGTTTAAGGAGTATTTCAGGGTGACAATGTCAGAATTCTCCTGATTTCTACGGATCTAAATCTGACAACTTTTAGAAATATTAATTTTGTTATACATTTAAAAAAGCATAGCACATGTGATCCTCTATTTATGAAGTAATCCCTATTCATACCTATTTATCTTTCTATGTATATTGCTGTTTATCTATGAGCCTCAACCTCTCTGCATAGCAATAGAGATAAATCTATGATTATGTTCAACAGTGACTAGTGGTAACCATTTCTGGGTGGTAAAATTTGTAATGCTGGATTAGTTTCTTCTCTCTAAGTTGTATTCCAATTCACATTGTAAATGTCAAGTATGTACCAATTGTTAAAAGCCATAATTAGCATGCGAAACCAAAATTCAACCAACCAGGGCAGGAAATTCTTCTTGTTGTTGTTTCAGGCAATTGTGTAGACAACCACTGACAGTGACCCTATGAACCTTGCTGTATCCGACACCATCTCTGATGTGCTCAAGCTCATTATTATGGTCACGGTGTCATTCTATCTCCTTGAGGATTTTTCTCTTTCTCTGACCCTCTATCTTTCTCAGCATGATGTCTCTTTCTAAGTACTGGCCTGTCTGACAACATGCCCAAAGTACAAAAGATTTCACCATTCCTGCTTCTAAGAGGCACACTGTTTGTACTCCCTGCAAGACGAATTTGTTGGTTTTTTTTGGCAATGCATGATATATTCATTACTCTTCACCAACACCAAAAATGCAGGTGTGGAATGAACTAAACTGAGGCAAACAGGTGCATATGGTGCAAAATTTAAGGTGACATCCTCTCACAGGATCCTGTAAGAACACCCACATTTTCTCACTTGCCCCACTGTTGTTCCTGCCCTTCAAACTACACAGGGAACATTATCAGATCAATTTAAATGAAGAATGGTGCATTTAGAATTCTGGATAGATGAGTGTTGTTGTTTTTGTTTTGTAGTTAGATGTTGTGGAATTAAGGATTCATAGCAATCCTATGAACAACAAATCTGAACCCTGTCCTATCCTGTGCCATCCTTATCATCTCTGACATGCTAAGTCTATTACTGTACTCACTGTGTCAATCCATCTCATTGAGGGTCTTCTTTTCCTTTGCTGACTTTCTATCTTTCCAAGCATACTATCTCTTTCCAACGAATAGCCTCTCCTAACAACATGCCCCAAATATGTGAGATGAAGTTTTGACATCTTTGCCTATAAGGATCACCCTGGCTACACTTTTTCAAGACATATCTATTTTCGTTTTGTTTTGTTTTGTCGGTCCATAGGATATTCAGTGCTCTTCTCCAACATCACAATTCAAAGGCATCACTTCTTCTGTCATGCTTATTCATTGTTCAGCTCTCAGATGCATAGGAAATGATTGGAAAAACCATGGCCTGAATCAGGTGCACCTTAGTCTCTAAACTGACATCATTGCTCCTCAGTATTTTGGAGAGGTACCTGAGAGTATATCTGTACTTTCCCCTTTATAATAATTTACTTTTAAAAATTCTTAATAATTCTCAAAAGAAATTATAACTTCTAAACTAGGATGGACAAGTCACTCTTAAATGAACATTCAATTCAGTGTGTGGGTGATATGGCACATGGGCCATGGTCCCAGGACACTGAGGGGCTGGCTGTATGTACTGTTGTGAGGTCCAACCTATGTGGCTCCTCCTTCATCCAGGATTTTCCTAACCGCCTTAGCTGAAGTAACACATTATCTTCTTAAATCTTTCCAGCTTATACACCTGCTTCAATACGTCCTTTGTGGTCACCACATTGGAGATGTATTCATCCTTTTTTAAAAAATTTGGTTTAATTTTTTACTGTCCAATCAAAAAACTATTCTGGCATTAGCTTAAGCAAAATGTAAAAAGAGACATCTATCAGATTTCTTTGCTCCTTTTTTAATGAGTAGAATTGTGGGGGTTTTTCCAGAGTCTTTTTTTGGGAGGGCATTTATTTTCTTTTTTTCCATTGTAATTAATTTAAAAAACATTTCATTGTGATCTTGGTCCGAGTTTACAGAGCACATTAGCTTTCCATTCACAAATTTATCCTCACTTTGTTTTGTGGCATTCACTGCAACTCTCTCAATGTCACTCCACTCTTCCTACTTCCTCCCTGGTTCTCAGTTTTCACTTGCCCTTTCTTCTTGCCCTTTCTGCCTTCTGAACTTGGCTTTTTGTAAAATGCTACACTTTTGGACTCCTTGGTTAATTGTTCCAAGAAGCACTATCTTCACAGGTGTTACTGTTTGCTTTATAAAACTCAAACCTCATTGCCATCAAGCTTCCATCACAGCTAATCCTATGAGTCAGAAGTTGTAAATCATATGGGTGAAAGATTGCTTCAGAGCAGCTGGGGGAATTGAACTGCCTGTTGTATGGGTTCTCGGTGCAACTCCTTACCCACTAGACCACCAGAGGGCCCTTTATAGGACTGTTCATTGTTTATCCGAAAGGTGATTCCTTTGAGTGAGTCCAATTTCCAGTTTGAAGGGTTTCTAAGGGCCCAAGTCTTGGAGTTTCTGCTAGAACCTGGCCTAGTGGTAAGGAGTTGTGCTGCCAGCTCAAAGACACACGGTTTGAATCCATCATCTATTCTTTGGCAGAAAGATGGGCAATCCTGTCCTAAGTGATCAGCTTGCTGAAAGAACACTTATTCACTGTTGGTGGGAGTGTAAAATGGTGTAACCACTATG
Source organism: Elephantulus edwardii (assembly GCF_000299155.1). NCBI lineage: Eukaryota > Metazoa > Chordata > Mammalia > Macroscelidea > Macroscelididae > Elephantulus > Elephantulus edwardii. The sequence continues at coordinate 1,134,605 of NW_006399874.1, forward strand.
GAAGGCAGTATGGCGCTATCTCAGAAAGTTGGAAATAGGAATACCATTTGACCCAGCAATTCTACTACTGTGAATATACCCCAAAGAAACCATAACTGACATCTAAGCAGATATATACACACACTCATGTTTATTGTTATTGTTCACAACAGCAAAGCATTGGAAACAGTGCCCATCAACAAACGAATGGCTAAAGAAGCTGTGGTATATTCACACAATGGAGTACAATGCTGCATTGAAAAACAAGGAACTTATTAAATATTTACAAAATGGGTGACACTGGAGGACATTATGCGGAGTGAAATATCTCAGTCACAAAAGGGAAAATACTGCATAATGCCACTGTTGTAAAGCGAAACTGACATTAGGGTTGGGGGGAAAACTAAGAAAAGAGGGGATAAATAATGTATACTGCATAGAAACAGATGAGGGAGAGAACGGTTTGAAAGGAGTATATGATTAGGTATTATTTTCATGACAAGAGTCTGGTATCGTGGAGCGGACTAGGGGAAGGGGAAGTTGTATAATAATGAAAAGGGTTTGGGGATTTTTTTTTTAACTTTTCAAAGAGAAAAACCAAGTGAGGAGAGGGATGGGCAGGAAGGAAAATGTGCAACAATGAGTAAATGGAAATTTTAAAAAAGTTCAACTATGAGTTGGTTCCTACTTGATGGTACACAACCAACACTAGCAAATCAGTAAGTCTGTTTTCTTTCTTTTTTTTTTTCCAATAAAATTGAACATTGTTCTATATTTTCCTTCCAGTCTCTCTAAGGCCATCTAGGAAATATATTCATTCTTTATGCATGTAGTTTTAGTTGCATTTTATGTGTTTCTTATCAGGATACAAACTTCACAGTGTTACTCTTGTGGAAGGACCACACATAGTAGGTTCCAGTAAGCACTTGCTGAATGGAAGAATAAATGAGTTCATTTTATGTTCACGGAATCACTGTTCTTGGGAAGAGGAAGATTAATAAAAAGCATGAGCTTTGCTCCCTACAGACCAATAACACACATACCAGAGTCCTCTCCTGGCCTCTGCTCCTAGGTCTGTTTATTTGCCTCACACAATCATTATCTCTCACTTACATTCCAATTGTTTTCACTCCTCTTTTCTTTCTCACATTTTCCCTTTCCCTTAACTCTTGCGCAAATAATTTTTCTCTTAAAAAAAATAAGGCACTCTGACTTTGGGGCACAAAATGTAGTAAGTACATATTTATCAAGGGCAAGTTAATTTCAAAGGGAAAACAATGATAACTGTACTACTAACTGAGAACATTTGTTAAGAACTCTCTGCCAGAGGACTTACCTACATTTAACCAATACAGGTAAAGAAACTTTGGCTGAAAGAAGTACTTTGCCTGCACCTGTGTCAGTCAGATCTCAGAGGCCATGTCTCACACTGCTTTTCACTAGGACCTTTTGCTAACTAGGACCTCCCAGGGGTGGTAGAGAAGCTGTGCTGTTAATATCTAATGAAATTCCCCCTGTGGGGGCCCTTCCTCCACACCCTTCCTACACTATGAGAAGAATGAGATGCTGTTTTCTTCATGTTCCCACAGTTTTCTACTCATACCTTTCTTCAGCTCTTATCATATAAGGTGTTAGGTGTGTGCTTGGTTCAGCTCCTTATACTTTCATTTATTACTAGTGTTAGGAAGTGTTGACTCTCTCCTTTTGTTAAAGGTGGTTTCTTGGGGGGAAGGGAAATGAGAACAATTATGGGTCTCTTCCCATCATTTGACCAGGTTGTTTGTTGTCTTCCAGATTTCCTGGCACAGCCTCCTGAGGCAACATCCAAGACTACATCTGTTTGTTGGACCACGTTAGTTGATATCCCATCAATTCATAGGGTCTTATGTTTTGTCAATGCCTTCAATGTAGTTTGAACTTCTTTCATTAATATTGGTTCTTTATCATATGCTATTTCCTAAAACGTTTCTGTGTCAGCAAATTCTTCTTTGTACAGTGATTCTGTGTATTTCTTTCATCTTCTTTTGATGCTTCCTGGATTATTCACAGTTCTAACACCCTTGGTACCAGCAGTCAAGAAATTAAAAGATGTGTTACATTGGGAAAAATCTGCTGTCAAGGACCACCCTGAAGTGCTAAAGAGCAAGGATGTCGGTTTAAATACTAAGGTGTGCCTGATCCAAGTCGCAGTCTTTTTTTTTTTTTTTTTTTTTTGTTAATTGTTATGGATTTCAAAGTTGGGCAATGACTAAGGATTCCAAAAGAATAATTGATTCCTTTGAGTTGTGATGTTGGAGAAGAATACTGAATGTTTGATGACTGCTGAAAGAACGAACAAATAGGCCTTGGAGAAATTGCAATCAACGTACTCTTTGGAGTCAAGAATAGTGAAGTTTTGGTTCACATATTTTGTTAGTGGATAGGAGGGACCAGTTGTTGGGAAAAGACATCATATTTGGCAATATGACAGAGAAGATGACTGTCAATACAATGGATTTATATAGTGACTGTAGCAATCAGCTCAAGTCTATCAGAGAGGATGAGGATGGTACAGAATAGGGCAAGGGTCATAGCGTTGCTCTGAGTAATAGTCAAATCTATGGCACACAGAAGCAACAATAACGTAGGAATAAGAGCTACAGGTATGGAGATGGTTCAAAACCTGGCTTCTGCTGTTTACTCATTGGCTGTTCAATCTTGGACAAATGAGTTTCTAAATCCTTATGTTCAGAAAAGGGAATGCTGGTGGTCTAGATCACAGGGAGTCGCACTGCTAACCCAAAGGTGGTTTGCATCCACTGGCTGATCTACCTTAGAAAGACAGGCAATCTCTAGGCTTCGGTAAATTCACTGGAGCGTCAGCTATATGACTTGATGGCAATGAATAAGTGAGTGAGTGTAAATGATGTTCAAAAATAGAACAAGTCAGTCTGGGGCCAGCACTCTGTCTTAGTATTGGTAGACCTTGCTTTATATATGCATGTCTTAAATTTATCTACAAAGGGGACACCTATGCACGCTATGGTCTTTGCAATTACTTGCTATGCATCAGAAAGCTGGAAAATGGCTAGGGATTGTAGAAGAAGAACTGATGTCTTTGTGCTGTGGTGCTGGAGAAGAGTATTGAATGTACCATGGACTGCTAGGAGAACAAACAGATTCATCCTAGAGAGGATAAAACCAGGCTTCTCCTTGGAGACAAGGATTCTGAAGCTCTGTCTGACATATTTTGGACATGTTGCAAGAAGGGAAGGGTGCTTGGAAAGGGACATTATGCTTGGGAGGGTGGAGGGACAGAGCAGGAGATGAAGATTCTGGATGAGATAGATTGACTCAGTTACAGAGGAAATGGGGGTGGGATTGTTGGAGACGATGAGGTTGGCTCAGGAGAGAGCAGAGCTCAGAGCTATGGTACATATGGTTAATATGCGAGTGATTTAAAAGGACATAACAACAGCAACAACAACAAAGTAAATAAGACAATGTCTACAAAGTGCCCACCGAATACCTAGTACAGCGCAGGTCCTCAGGGGATCAGTTTTCTCTGCATCTCTGTCCTCTATGACCCCTCTCCACCTCCACTCTGATTCTTCTGCAACACCTTACAAATTTCAGCTCTGGAATGTGTGTTATCAGTTAAAATTTGCATTATTCATTGTTGCTGTTATGTGCCATCGAGTCACTTATAACTCATTGTGACCCTCTGTACAATAACCCTGAAACTTGCTCTATCCTGTGTCAACTTTATTGTCTCCAAAACACCTACCCTCATTATCCCAGTCACTGGTCTTCCTCTGTCCCTCCACCCTTCCAAGCATGATGTCCCTCTCCAAGGACTGGTTCCTCCTTGCAACATGTCCAAAGTATGTCAGACGAAGCCTCAGAATCCTTGCCTCCAAGGAGCAGCCTGGTTTCATCCTCTCCAGAACAAACCTGTTTGTTCTCTTAGCAGTCCATGGCATAGTTAACATTCTTCTCCAGCACCACAGATCAAAGGCTTCAATTCTCTTTCTTTTATCTCTAGTCATTGTCCAGCTTTCTGATGTATAGCAAACAATTGCAAAGACTAAGGCCTGGATCAGGCACCTTAGACTCCAGATTGATGTTGTTGCTCTTCAGTACTCGGGAGAGGACCCTGACAGTCGACTTTCCCAATGCAATTCATCTTTTAATTTCCTGGCTGCTGGTACCAAGAGTGTTGACTGTGGAGCCAAGCAAGCTAAAGCTGTTAATAATCTCAATCTCTTCACCATCTATCATGATGCTTCCAATCAGCCCAGTGGCGAGAATCTTTGTTTTCTTGATGTTGAGCTTCAATCCATATTGAAGGCTGCAGTCCTTGACCCTCTGCAGTAAATGCTCCAGGTCCTCCTCAGTTTCAGCAAGCAAGGTTGTATCATCTGCAAAATGTACATTATTGATGAGTCTTCCTCCAATCCTGATGCTACATTCCTCCTCATACAGCCCAGCCTCCCGGATGATCTGTTCTGCATATAGATTGAAAAGGTATGGAAACAGGATACATCCCTGGAATACTATGCAAAAAAGTACCCCAAATTTAGTGCTATAAAAACTACACACACTAATTATTGCACAGTTTCTATGAGTTAGGACCCTGAGAAGAGCTAGCTGGGTGCTTCTGACTCAGTTTCTCATGAGGCGGTTTATGAATTATTTCTTGTAAAAACATCAGTTAAAAGCTGGTTCCTATGAGGCAGAGGTTAAGAACGTCCCAAATGTCCAGCTTTCCCAAATGAACAGACTGTTCTGTCATCTCTAACAGGAGCTATTCCTCTTCTCCTCAGTCCTTTAACTCTTGACTATTTCTTTGGGCTCTGTGCATCACCACAACGTCTCACAGAAACTCAAAAACCGTTAGGGAAATGGCTCCATCGTGGTGAGAACTGGCAAGTCTCAAACCTCTGGATCTGGATTATTTGCAAGGTGGCTGCAGACATTGGCAGTTTGAGAAGTGACTGGTCCTGGCTGATGCTCATGGTTGCAGAAGCAACCAGGTTCCTTCTCGCTGCAGTTCTCAGAGCACATGGATCAGGCGGGATGAAGTGTCTGGCATTAAAATGATTGAACCTTCCAAGAGCATTCCTCCATGGAGATCCTCAGGGCTACACCCTGCACTTCTAACAGAACTAAGGCTTGTGGCTTACCTCCTATCTTCTAGTAAGATAAGATTCAAGATGCATCCTAATCCTACATCACTAAGACATCAAACAACTTGCTCCAGAGTGAGGTCATCAGGTCAAAGAGACCAGAATTTATAATACATCACAGAATGAAAGGGTTCATTTACTTCTCCCCTGGTTGCAATCAAGATGCCAGCTAGAGCTCAGTTGGGTATGTGCCGGGTGTCTGTTTCCAAGCTCACTTATAATGCTGTCACTACCCTTAGAAGAGCCTCTTCTAAGCTTACACATATGAGCCTCTGCACAGCTTCCTTTAGACACAGCAGCTGATTTACTCCAGAGAAAGCCATCCAAAAACGAAAGAGAGGGAGATGGAGGCCACAGCCTTTGTATTGTATAAGCTTAGAAATGACATTACATGACTTCTGCCACATTTTATATATTTGAAGTGAGTCCATAAATGCAGACCTCACTCATGGAAAGGGGTTAACAAAAGAACATGAATACTAGGCAGTTATCATTGTGGTATATTAGAGTGCCTACCATGTGGCTTAAATAGTTTTACAGGCCTGGGTCTTGTGATCTGTCTGATCTTACTTCATTTCTTTTATGGAAAAGTTCAACCTGCCTAGTTAGTGTCTAAATAGTCCGCCCGGATACATTTCCAATCATTCCCAGTGTCATAAAATATTGAAGTTATGAAGGAACTTATAAGTGATACTAAGCTGAGTAATTGACTATACCAATAAAAAAGTTTCAACACAATTCTCAAAAGGATAATCATAGTAATAATAATAATGGTAATAAAAGCAATGACTTGTTTTGCCTAGCTTTACCAGTTATCATGCCCATCTGTACCTCCCCATTTACACCCTATGCACAGTGTATATTTTTCTGCTGTCAGTTTCCTTAAAAAAAAAAAATCCACTGTGGCTGACTCTTTGGTAAATTCACCACTTCCCTTCCTTTGGTCTACGAAGGTGTGCATGTACAAATGTTAGTACCAAAGATCATAGCTGAAATGTAAATCCGTTGTTGTTGTTGTTATCATTACACACCGAGGCAGTTCCAGGTCATAGTGACCCTCTCTGTACAAAAGAATAAAGCATTACCAGTCCTGCACCATCCGCACAATCTTCACTGTGGATGTATCCACTGTGTCAATCCACCTTGCCGAGAATCTTCTTTTTTGCTCTGCTTTATTAAGCAGCTATCTTTCTCGAAGGACTGGGCCCTCCTGCTAACATGTCGAAAGATGTGAGACGGAGTCTCATCATCCTCACGATACTCCTTCAACTGACTGTCCTTCCAAGACAGATTTGGTCATCATTCTGGCAGTCTATGGTTTATTCAGTACTGTTGTTGTTGTTGTT
>NW_006399874.1:1145011-1145885 GCF_000299155.1 Elephantulus edwardii
TACTAAAGAGTTGAATAGAAGATTTCAAAAGGCAGCATGGGATGACAAAGCAAAATATTACAATGAAATGTGCAAGGAGTTGGAGTCAGAAAATTTATTCAGTACTGCTCATCAATAAAATAATTCAAAGCCAACATTTTTTTCTTCAGTCTTCCATATCCATTTTGTTCTCATACATTTGAAGGAATTGAAAATAACACATGTGTAGTCAGTTGCATCAAAATGACACCGTTGCTTTGTAACACTTTGAGAAGCTCCAAGTCTGCCCAATGAAATACGATTTTTAAGTTTTTAAATGCCATTTCCATGAGTGTTGATTGTAGGTCCAAGGAAACTAATTCCTTGACAGAGTCAATATTTTCTGCATTTAGCATTATTTTGCTTGTCCAGTTGTGTGGATTTTCATTTTCTTTGTCGTGAGGTGTAATGTTTGCTGAGGACTTTGATCCTTGAGCTTCTTCAATAACTTATTCAAGTTATCTTTGCTTTCAGCCATCAAGATTGTGCCATCTGGAGCTCAGAGCAGGTTGTTAATGATCCTTCCTCCAATGTATAATTGCACGTGTATGAACTTTTTAAATCCTTTTGAGAGAAAAAGTGACAAGAAATGAGGCATCTCTTTCTTTAAATCATTGAAAGATGAGAGCGAGAACTGTTTAAAAGGGATATATTATTAGGTATTATTGTCATGACAGGAGTACAGAACGAAGGCTGCATAGTAGAGTGGACTTGGGGGGAGGGACTGTATAAAAATGAAAGAATTTTTCTTTTACTTTTCAAAGAGCAGAACAAACTGGAGAGGAGGAGTGGGCAGGGAGAAAAGTGCAACAGTGAATGAATGGAAATCCAAAATCTCTGTAAATTTTCATTAAAA
>NW_006399874.1:1149841-1166618 GCF_000299155.1 Elephantulus edwardii
TCTGTTAAATTTTGCTATTTTGACTGGGGTGAGATGATATCTCATAGTTGTTTTATATGTTATTACTTTAGGTGCCCTTGGGTGGACTCTCTCCTTGTGACCTCAGGCACAATAGAACAAAACTCTGCAAGATAAATTATACCTTATCTTTTAAAATATACATACCCCGCCCTGAAATCTGTGATATGCTTACCTAGTCGCCTACCCCCATTGGCCCTGTTTCTGTATCAATCCATCTCATCTGGGTCTTCCTCTCCTGCGCTGCTGTCCTCCCTACCGAGCATCATGTCCTTCTGTCAATGCTATATTCAATATTCTCTGTCAACACCACAATTCAAAGGCATCAATTCTTTTATCTTCCTTACTCATTGTTCAACTTTTACATACATAGGAGCTTACATCGCCCTCTTGAACTCTCTCTTCAAAATTATTTTCAACTTTCCTTTACAGTTCTTGTTGACTATCAGTCTTATGTGCTAGTATTTAGCCTTAGATGGAGCTGCCCACCTGCTTTGGGCTGCATTCCCAAACAGTAAAACTTAGAGAAAACCCGGCCAGGTATGCCAGGGGCCAGTACTGGCCTCACACTGTCTGAAGCCACAAAAAAATATCATGGCTTAGGGCAATGGCACCTTAATATTTAAAGTGATACTCTTGCCCTTTAGCACTTTAAAGAGGTCCTTGGCAGTAAACGTACTCAATACAATACACCATTTGATTTCTTGACTGCTCCTTCCACGGGTGTTGATTGTGGATACAATAAAATCAAATCACTGACTACTTCAGTATTTCTCCATTTATCATGATAATGTTGGTTAAATTGTATGATGTTGTTGTTAGGTGCCATCAAGTCAATGACTATTCATAATGACCCTGTGAACAACAGATCAGAGCCTTGCCCTATCCCATGCTATCCTCACTATCTCTACCTGCTTGATCTCATTGCTGCACCTTTCCCAGCAGAGGTTTGAGCAAGGTCCTCCATGTGCTCACGACTGGAAGTATTTTGATGCTTCCTCAAAAAGCTGAACATAGAAATTTCATATGACCCAGCTATTCCACTGCTTGGAATGTACTTCGGAAAATGAGAACTAAGGCACAAATGAAGACTTGTACACCAATGGTCATAGCAGCATTATTCACCATTGTAAGGACATGGAAACAACCCAGATGTCCAACCACAATAAAATGGATTGAGAAATTATGGTACATTCACACAATGGAATACTTACTATGCAGCACACAAGAACAATGATTTTGTAAATTACTACCTAACTTGGGAGGCACTGGAAAACATTGTGCTGAGTGAACTAACTCAATCTCATAAGGACAAATACTGTATAAAACCATTATTGCAGATGAGTATGAGGATCCAAGGGGGGGGAGGGGGAAGCAGAGCGGTGAGGACGGGTGTGTTTGGGATTAACCAAAGGGTCATATAATTTTGTGGGGTGGGGTGAGTGAAGGAAATGGGGAAAGATCTGGCGTGAAAAACAATGTATTCTAATTTTGTAAATAAACCAGTACAAAAGGGGGGAAATGTGTCCATTGCATTTATCAAGTTTGTTGTCATACAGTTGTTCATCATAATACTGTCATAATTTTCTATATTTCAACCAAATAATGACATTTCTCCATTTCTTAGTGTCATTATTGATTTTCCCCCCCTTCATTGTCAATCTGGCTAAAGGTTTGCATATTTTATTGATCTTCTGGTTTTATTGATATACTCTGTAGGTTTTTTATTTTAGATATTTTTGCTCTGAACTTTCTTTTGGTAGGTTTAGGCTCATTTTGTCCTCCCCTTTCTACTTTCTGGAGGTGTCAAGGTAGTCTGATGATTCAAGACCATTCTTCTTCATGATCTTGTATAATATTTGGCACATAGTAGCTACATTTATTAGACACATAACAACATCATGTGTAACTTCCGTTTCAGCAAGCAAGGTTGTGTCATGTGCATTACGCAGATTGTTGAGTCTTCCTACAATTTTGATGCCACATTCCTCCCCATATAGCCCAACCTCCTGGTCAAAGACTGCAGCCTTAATTATGGATTGAAACGCAACATCAAGAAAACATTCTCAGCACTGGGTTGATTGGCAGCATCATGACAGAGAAGAGATTGAGTTTGTTAACAGCTTTAGTTTGCTTGGCTCCACAATTGACATTCTTGGTACCAGCACCCAGGAAATCAAAAGGCGAATTGCATTGGGAAAGTCTCCTGTCAGGGACCTCTCCACATTCAGGTGTCTCCTCTCCAGAGTACTGAAGATGTCAGTACTCTAAAGATGTCAGCAGCATTGCCAGTCTGGAAACAAAAATGCACCCACTTGATCCAGGCTGTAGTCTTCACAATTACATGTTATGCGTCAGAAAGCTGGACAATGACTAAGGGTGATAGGAGAACTAATGCCCTTGAGCTGTGGTGCTGGAGAATAGTACTGAATATACTATGGAGGAGAATAAACAGGTTCATCCTAGAAAGGGTGGAAACAGGCTGCTCCTTGGAGGCAAAGATTCTGAAGCTTCATCTGACTGACATACTTTGAGCTGTTGCAAGGAGGAACCAGTCCTTGGAGAGGGACATCATGCTGTAGAAGATGGAAGACCAACACAAGAGAGGGAGACTCTAGATGAGAAGGACTGACTCAGTGACTGGAGTAAAAGGGGTTGGTGTGTCAGAGACAGTAAGAACGGCTCAGGATAGAGCATGGTTCAGAGCTGTTGTACATAGGGTCACTATGCGTCATAAGTGACTCGATAGCACGTAACAAGAATAAACAGTATTATGTATAACACATGGCCTCATTTTTTTTTTAGTAGCTTAAAAATAAACATTTTACCCAGTTTCTTAAGATTAGGAATCTGGGTGCAACTAACAAAGGTCTGGGTTTATCATGAGGTTGATGTCTAGCTGTCAGCTGGTACTACAGTCACCTAAAGGCTGGAATGGGGCTGGAGGAGTGGTTTCCAGGATGACTAATCTGAGAGAGACATAACCAAGTACTGCAAGTGACATAAAATCCTGCCTAACATAATCATAGCTTGCTACATAGACCAACCATCTGACAGTAAGGGAAATGAACTGATTAAACTGATGTATGTCTTACATTCTGCAAAGTCCATTTATTATGTCATTTAACCATGTTACATCCCTTGAATCATTGTTCATATTTAACAGATGATAAAAAGAGGACTTAGAAAAATTAAGGAAACTGTCCAATGCTACAAAGTTGCTAGATGGCAGAATTAAAGTTCAAAGTTACACTTTTCAATGTGCAAATATCTCTTCCTGATCCTAGACTATTTCCAGACCAAAAGCTGTTAATACGGCTCATAGTAAAAATAAATGCAAGAACTACACTCTTGGAGAAAGACATTGATTTAGATTGTCTTCTTATATATTTTTTATGTGGTGCCAGGTGCATCTGTAATATGGAAAATGAGAATTAAATAAACAGGACACCTTAAAACTCTTCAAGAAGATAGAGCTAAGTGGTAACTGTTCTACAAGGTTCTAACTGACACTGTGCTGGCTTCATTCAAAGCAAAGGCAAAAGGTTCGAATCTCCCAGCTGTTCTTCAAGAGAAAGATGGGCAGTCTTCTCCTGTGGACTGTACAACTCTGGAAGAATCTGCTAGAGGGTCGGCTATGAGTCTGACCTGACCCCATGGCAATGAGTTCGAGATGATTTTTTTGGTTTGTTTTTAAACCAGAATACAATTTCTAATCCTAGGGTGATCCTTTAAGGAAATAAATAGACAGATGAATAGACAGATGATAAATGATGAAGTCAGTGCAACAAATATGGATCCATTGTAGTAGCTGCTAGGATCTGCAAAGCCAGTAAGACAGTTATTTGCTGTCCAAAAGGTAATTTGACCACAAATAGTTAAAAGTTCAAAGAAATGTAGGTACCAAGGAAAGGCACTCATCAAGTGTTTTTTGACACCTGGAGTTTTAAAACATCAGTCACATCATTAAGATTCATTTGGTATGTATGAAAATAATCTCTGGAAGTTAAGAACATTTGAAATTGAAACAGGCTTTATCATTATCTTGCCTCCTGCCCCCCCTAGTCCATCCTCTGGAAACTCTACAAATTCCCTTATAAATGTACAGAAATGATGTTAATCATAGAACAGAGTTCAGGTGTTTTGTGCAAAGCTTACTCTGAGTCATATTTGACTTGACAACACTTAACCACTGCCAAATGAGAGTAGTGATATTATATCTGGAGGAACATTCTTCCACTTTGCACATCACTCTTGGTCAATGTGCTATATGAGGTGCCATGGGGATATCAAATACCAGAATGGTTTCCCATTGTGGACAATGCTTGGTGGAGCTCCCAGTTGTGAAGCAGGTTGGGAAGCAGGAGTGGAATCCACTTCCTAAACCACATGCCTCTGGAAACTCTATGAACTCAGAGAAACAAAGACAGCTGTGAAAAGGCATTAGGTCTTTTTTTCATATAGTCACTACGAGCCGACCTTGACTCGAAGGCAATCAACTACAATAAACAACACAGTCTTCATATTTTATTTCCAGAGAATGAAAAACTGTAGTTTATATAATAAATCACTCAGTAAGACTCTCAGACCTAGTGAGGACATTCTCTACAAAATCTACCTGGTCCAAATAATGCTTCACTATACATGAGTATATACAATATAGGATAAGGTTCTGTGAAAAAAACACATTAACTATATAGAGTAATGATTTAGCTCATCAGTATAAAAGTGGGAAGAACCAAATTGATCAAAATCCTCTGAAATAAAATTGTCATTTAGCCAAACTATTGTTGTTATGTGCCGTCGAGTGGCCTGTGACTCATAGCGACCCTATGTACAATAGCACTAAACCCTGCTCTATCCTGTGCCAATCTCACTGTCTCTGATACACCTGTCCCCATTACTCCTGCCACTGCCTCCATCTATCTCATTGATGGATAGCCAAACTATTAAAAAGTTCTAAAACATGGAGCTGTCATGAGTTTGAATTCAACTTGAGGCAATATGTCTTAAAGTCCAGTAGAAGAAGTGCTGCCATGATGGTAGTTTAAGGAGTATCTTTGATTCTAGGACAAACCAAAGAGTTAAATCATTTCAAAATACGCAAACCAGACTGCCTCTTCAAGTTAACCAGGTTTTCACAAAGTGCCTTTAAAACATTTCTCAAGTCATTATCTTTTAAAAGCATCTTGCACACATTCGTTGGAACTGGACAAGGCATGGTGTCCCTGTCTCTCTCCGCCCCTTATTTATTTATGAAATAGTCTGTAAGTGTGCGGGGATCCCCCAAGATCTATGACAGGCGAGCGGTTCCCAAGGCTACGTCTCAGTCGGCTTGTCCATCAACTGGAGTGGTTAGCTAATGCCAGTACATGAAATGTCTGTCTTTGTCTATAGTATTTAGTGTAACTTACTATGCATTAAACAAACAAACAAACAAACAAAAAAACAAACCAACCAAAAACAAAAACAGGAAAAGAAGGTCCAGATCTTGGGAACAAGAGTTCCTCTGGGTCGCAGGCTAGTAAATTTTTCATCTTTCAAGTTAAAAACAAAACAAGAAAGAAACACTTAGGGTAAAAATAAATGCCTTTTACGTAATTAAAAAAAAAAGCATCTCGGATACATTAAAAAACAGTGACTTGCTCTCGGATTCAGCAATCTTCCAATAATTTCCTACCAAGGGTAGCACAAAATGGGCTTTACATGTGTTAATGATATGCAAGCTGAAGGAATCAAGGCTAAAGTCAAAAGTCCAGGGAGCTTTCCTAAGAATGAAGAACAAACATGGATAAAGAGAGGAGAGTGGATAGGGTGGAGCAACAGGAATTCACTTGAATGCCTTGAGGTGATCAGGCTGGGAAATGCAAGAGGCTTCATAGTGGTCCTGTCTCACCGACAGCGAAGGAGCCCCTGAACAACATTGAAATCATGAAATGTAACCTTTCCACCTCTCACCGGGGAAACGGATCTGTCCACTGCATGGTTGGAATTGAAGGGAGAGTTTGAGGACACCTTAGGCTTGAACTCAGAGCTTCAGGGCCCTCCTAGGCGCTGGTTTAGTAGTAGCCTAGAAGCTAAAGATGCAGGGCAATAACTAGTTTTAGACCGAAATTTGTTTTGGGCACTGAGCATGCTCAGCTTTCAATCTTGGGCAGAGATGTAGAACTCCATGATTCCAGATTTTAGCTATGACAGCTCAGGGGCGGGAATGGGGGTGGGAGAAAATGATGGCGTGGCAGAAGCCACAGGTGGAATGAGGAGTTTAAGGAAAGTTGAAGGAGGAAGTTTGGAGTTTTGGGACCTATGGGCTGGCAAACAGAGGCGACCCCGAGAAAACAATCGTAGAATATGAGTTGCCTTGACCTGGTCTGTTCCTCTTCGTGAAGAAGTATTACATTGTTCGAGAACGAGGAATGTGGTGCAATCAGGCAGTTCAGGGTCCTAGTTAATAGAAGGCATTGCGGGGGAGGTGGTGGTGGTGAGGATGGCGAGAGAAAGGTCGTTATTACTCAACTGTGAGTCTCTAATAAGCTCCCCAGTGAGTCCTCCTCGGGCTGCAAGCTCATTTGCAAGGACGAATGCTGGTGCAGAAGCTCAAAGCCAGGGACTGTAGGGTGCCCACTGGCCACCCCAGGAAACCTCCTTCACCCCTCCTTCTCCAGCCTGGACTGGTCTCCAGGGCCCACATCTGGTCAGAAACTGGCTCACAAGCTCACCGCTGCTAGCTCCAGTTTCTGAAGCTGGGCTCCTCCTGCCTGCGTGCACGCGCCTGTAAGAGAATCTTGCAGGCTGAGGCTAGGAAGCTTTTGGTTGTCCCAGGTGGGACATTCTCTATCCTATGCACACACTTAACACATATACTTACACAGCACCCCAGATAGCAGGATTAGGGCTCCCTGATAGGCTGGGGATACCCGTTCACACTTTCGGGGGACAAGGGGAGCAACAGCAAGAGGGAGGGCGGACACCTCAACACCAAGTCCCCAGGCTCAGAGTGCCAGCCGTGCGCGCTAGGTACGCTCCGGGGCGGTCCCACCTGACCCCGGAAGAGAAAGTTGTTTTGGGGAAGGGGAGCGAGGAAAGGAGAGTGAGAGAGGAAAAGAGAGATTGAGTAACAAAAATAAAAAGTTCTTCGGATCCCCTCCATCCTCATCTGCCTCCCTTTGGCGCGCCCGGATCCTCCGGAGTCCAGCTTCCCTAGGAGCCTGCGTCTCTCCGCGTCCGACCCGAGTCGGGGTGCTGTGGGGAAGGGGTACCGCGAGCACCCGGCACAACTTCGCCGACCCTCCCCGGATCCAGGTCGCCGGGAAAACCCGGGGCGGAGCATCCCCCACACCGGGAAACGCCCTCGGCGCGCGCCCACTGCCGCGCATGCTCGGTGCGCGCGCCGGCGGCGAGTAGGAAGCTCCGTGCGGCGGCAGCAGCAGCAGCAGTAGCAGCGTCGGCGGAGCGGCTGCTTGGTGGGAGGGGACCGGCCACTGAGCGGGTGGGGGCGCCAGGGACGAAACTGCGACTCCCGGCAGCCGAGCTTCCCCGGAGCGTTCCCGATCGCGAAGCCCGGCGCGAGCAGCGAGCCCAGCGGGGGAGCCAGCCAGCGCGGAGCGGGCGGCGGGCGGAGCAGAGCGGAGCCGTCGGGCGGAACGGGCTCGGAGCCCGCGTCTCCGCGGCTCGGGACGCTGCTCCAGGGGCGGCGGGGCAGAGATGTTCCACTGCATCCCCCTGTGGCGGTGCAACCGTCATGTGGAGAGCATCGACAAGCGCCACTGTTCGCTGGTCTACGTCCCGGAGGAGATCTACCGCTATGCCCGCAGCCTGGAAGAACTGCTGCTGGACGCCAACCAGCTCCGCGAGCTGCCGGAGGTGAGTGTCCGGCCTCACCTGCACGCCGCCCGCCTTGGAGCGCGGCCGGACCCGCTCAGCAGCGTCCTTGCACTCCACTTCCCTCCTGCCCCTGCCTCTCCCAGCCTCCGACTCCAGCGCTCACCTGCTTCTTTCTCCCCTTGCCATACCCTTCTACGGCCCCACTACTTGAAAAGTTTCATTTCTTATTATGCAAAGCGACCTGGTGTTTTCCAAGTAGAAGGAGAGCTTTGGGTGATTGGAGAAAAGGTCAGGACTGATAAGTAGTTTAGATACACATCTGGATTCTTGGTCTTTAACACCTGGCCCTAGTGCTTGGGCAGGTGAGGAGCCTGGCAGTCCCCAGCTAGAGGGCATGTCTCACCCTGGAGCCCTTCCCTCTTCATCCCTATTCCTCGACCACTGACCGGGGCGCGTCTACCCTTTGTCCGAGGCCGGTCCTTGCCGAGGTGGGCAGCGTGCATGGGAGCGCGCTGATCTGCATCTTCTCTGGGTCTTATCGCCAGTTGAACATGCTCCGAAGAGCTGGAGATTGGCAGGCCTTCCTTGCCCCAGGGAGCTGCCGAGAACGTGAGGGATGTTGAGGAGACCTGGTCCTGGGGCCTTGAGGACAGGTGCTCTGATGCTCGCCCGTCCCCAGGCCCTGCTTGCGTGAACCTGTTGCGTGGAAGGGTGAACGTGTTGCCTGGTGAACGTCAGGCGAGTTTCTCTGGGGCTGGCGATCCGATCCTGGCAGCCACCTCTCCCAGAACCGCGTTATTCCGCCTGCTGACTTATGTCCACGCACTGATGCGTTGCCTCTTCAGACTTGTTTACGTAGATTAAGCACTCTGCTGCAGCCAGGCTTGCCTAGTGACACTTGCTGATTGTGCTTTAATGGAGGGGGCTTGCCTAGTGACACTTGCTGATTGTGCTTTAATGGAGGGGGGTGGCTGCGAACTTGCAACCTCCGAGATTTCAACCGCATTTAGCATAAGCAACCCTTAAGGTAGGATGAAAGTACCTCAAATCCTGGAGTGTGAGAAAGTTAGTCCAGAGGTGTGCAGGAAGTAGGGAGACTGCATGAGTCTAAGAAAAGGCCCAAAGGCTGGAGAGCTGAAACTCGGAAACTTGCCTGAGCTTCAGTTAATACAAAGTCAAGTCATTGTCACAGGAACGCTCTCTAGCCTAATGGCATGGCTTGTCATAATGCTGTGGTAGCGTCTCTACTTCAGTGTTTTCAGAATCAGAACTGTATGTAAGCCCTGAACATTTCAGGTGGTGTTATTCTTCTTGGTTTAATTCTGCTTAGTTACTGTGGAATTGATTGGGTGATTTGCTAAGTGTAATCATGAAGATTATCCTCCTAACTAGGATCTTTGCAAAGCTCCCCACCTTGACACCACTGCCCCCCCCCCTTTATTTAGCATGGAAACAGAACAGCCGCCTGGTTCCCTCAGGCATTTGCTATTTTGCTGATATTTTCGAGCTACATGATTTTATCCTTTGACTTGGTTGTGTAATCGTGGGGTTTTGCTGTTAGCAGAAATATAGAATGTGTAATTGAATACTTTTAGTTGTTGAAGATCACATGGAAAGTTATCCAGCTAGAAATGTCAGTGTTCTTTGTGGTGCTTTTATTTGTTTTCTTTTATAGACCTAGAAGAGTTCCTTTGAAATTGGCTTTTTACTCCCTTCTGCAAAATTTGTGGGTTTTCCTGTAATCATGGGGAATGTGGTTGTTGGTGTGGGAAATTATGGGTTTACTCAGTGCTAGGTATTTCTAGTGATACTAAATAAAAACTCCTCAAAGCTCAAAATATAGTCTGATAGCATTCTGTAAATATGGTAAATAGAAAATTTTTTTTAAAGGCTGGAGGTGGTCTTGCCTATGGTCAATTATTGTTCTAACAGCTCTTAAATTTGTTTTATAGTTTTTAGGCTGTTCAAAGTCTGACTTACTGTGTGTTTGTTTACAAAATGTCTTGAAGGTACAAAATTTTGTTCCACTCTTAAATATATTTCGTTGGACTATGTTTTCTCATATCTGTATATTATCATGATTCCTTGCTGTCTTGTCTTCCTACCTCTCCAGAAGGTCAGTTTTACTGGTAAACCTCAAAGGTCTTTCTAGCAGCTGTACTAACTGTATTTTTGTAATTGCTTGCAATCTCGTCCCAAGGGGACATCTGCACTAAACAGCAAAAATTCACGCTCTCCCAACTTCAGGAAGATGAGAAGCACTTCCTATCCATCAACATCTGTATGCTCTGATTTATACCACTCCTATCTTCTACAAATGAGGAAAGAAGCTCAGAACAAAAGTGCTTTTCTCAAAGCCATCCAGCTGGTTAGAAGCAGAGTCTCCAGTTTGGGGGACCCAGCAAAAACCTGACCACATTTCACACCCATCAAACCTTCAGTTAATCAGCCTCTCCTGTTTCACTCATGTCATTAAGACTTGGCCTCTGTTGGTGGCTAAACATTTGCAAAGCCTCCATTACTTGTTAGTGACTGGGAATATGGGGATTAAAGAGGCGCTGATTCCTGTGAGCTACCACAGCTTTGTGGGGCAGACATGACTTTATTACAGATGTGCAGGCTCTGAGGTGGAGAGGGCACCACAGTCATGACACTTTTCATCAGCTGTGACTTTGATGCTCACTTGCCTTATTTTAGCTCTGGCCTTTCGCTGAACCTCACCACCAGTCCTCAGCTGTGGTTCTACTATGCTACAGCCTCCTCACACTTCTGCTCAGCAGAGAGAGCTTTGGAAACTGACCCCCTCCCTCCTACAGTTGACCCCTTTGAGAGCTGTAGTAACCACTTCCACCTCCTGGAGATATCCCGGAGGGGGTTTGTTCACCCTTGTAAGCAGCCACTAGATCCTGCTCAGTAAACAGTTATTTAAGTGAATACAGAATCTTACAAAAATCTTCCTCTGCTCCTTTCTCTTCCCTCAAGCATATCACTCTTCTGGCATCTCTCCATTTCCCATAAAAGAAGAGAATATCCAAGTTGGAAGGGACTTCAAAAGTCCTGCGCATCCCCACAATGAAGTTGTTTTGCCTTCGCTCACGAAATCTTTGGCTTCTCTTAAATTCCCAGTGTCTCTGCTGCCTTTAGTTTTTCCCTTCTGTGTGACCTGGTTCTGATCTGTGAAAGCTGGAACCTGTGTAAGGCATCTGTCAGAAAATGAAAGCTAAATCACTTTACACGAAAAGTGGTAAGACAGTAGTATCTTGTCAAAGGCAGAAAACTTGAGTCCTGGAAAAACAAGGAAGGCCCACCAGCTTCCTGCACTCACAGAGGTCCCTGCCTCTTCAAATATGTGTTTTACTGCTTTTCCTCTAACGTCAGCAGAGTGTGTAGGCTGATAGACAGGAAACATTTGAATGAATGCTCTCAGGCATTCACTGTTTAAAACATTGATTTTCATCTTCTCTCCTGTTCATTAGTGTTCAGGTAATCATTTGTTGGTTGCCAGATGATGTGGTCTCAAAAGCTTACCTACGCCATTTGTCTTCTGTATCCAGCTTTATTCCCCTCCACTCCCCCAGACCTTAGAACACATATCATAACCTCCTTAGACACTTGCTTAGTTCTTCTCTGCCTGTCTTCACTGTAAGCTCTCTGAAGGAAGAGGCACTTTTCATAGCTGAGTCGAGAACAGTGTCTAGTACATAGCTGATACTTAAATGCTTACTGTATGAATGAGTTCTCGTGTGTTTGCCTTAGATCGGCTGCTCCTTTCTTCTTGTTGTTGCTATGTACTGCCGAGTCTCCTGTGACTCATAGAGACCCTTATGTACAATAGCCCTAAACCCTGCTCTGTCCTGTACCAATCTCAGTGTCTCTGACACACCTACTCTAATTACCCCAGTCACTGAATCAGTCCAACTCATAGAGGGTTTTCCTCTCTTGCTCTGTCCCTCCACCCTCCGAAGCATGACACCTTCTCCAAAGACTGATCCTTCCTTGCAACATGTCCAGAGTTTATCAGACAAAGCTTCCAAATCTTTGCCTCCAAGGAGCATTCTGGTTTCACCCTCTCTAGGATAAACCTGTTTGTTTTCTTAGCAGTCCATGGTATATTCAATACTCTTCTCCAACACCACAGCTCAAAGGCATCAATTTTCCTTCTGTCCTCCATAATCATTGTCTAGCTCTCTGACACATACCAAGTGATTGCAAAGACCATGGTCTGTATCAGGCACACCTTAGACTCCAGAGTGACACCATTGCTCTTCAGTACTTTGGAGAGGTCCCTAACAGCAGACTTTTCCATCATAATATGTCCTTTAATTTCCTGGTTGCTGGTGCCAAGAGTGTTGACTGTGGAGTCAAGCAAACTAAAGCTGGTAACAATCTCAATCTCTTCACCATCCATCCTGATGCTTCTATTTCTTAACTGTCAAATTCTCTTTCTTACCTTCTGGCTTCTGCTGTGTGCCAATCTATTGAAACTAGTAATGATACAAAGTGTAGCACCCAAGTCTCAGTAGTTGTGGCTACCCATCCCTTCAGGTTAGGCACGTTTGACCGCCTTATCTTGGAAATTATTTTTATATATATAATTTTATAGTTTAACATCACCACTGTGACTTCTTAAAGGAATATCATCCTCACTTGGAATAAGTCCATCCCCCCCCAAACATACATTTATGTACCAAATGATATACTTGCAAAGGGTTGAGGGAAGACAGAAAAGGAGGGGAGGAATGATGTATATTGCATTGAAACAGATGAGTGAAAGAATTGCTTAAAAGGGATATATGAATGGGTATTCTTGTCATTATTGAAGTCCAGAGTGAAGGCTGCATAGTGGAGTGGACTTGCAGTGGGGAGAGGTATTGCATAAAAATGGAAGAGTTTTTCTTTCTTTTCAAGGAGAAGAGTGAATTGGGGGGGAGGGAGTAGGTAGAAAAGTGCAACAATGAATGACTGGAAACCCTAAGTCTCTGTAAATTTTATTAAAATTAATTCAAAAAATCATTAATAACAATGACAATGGTTAATGAAATTGAAGCATACTACTATTTTTCAGTTTAGTTCTCTCTAGGGATTTAGCTTTATTCCTTTTCTTCTGTACATCTACCATGTCACTGATTTTTGTTGTGTTTTCTTCAGAATGCTGTCTTTTCTCTCACTCTCAGCCTCTCATTCTTATGTGGTTGGTTTATTCATGATTGATACTATCCATTGCTGATCTTTTTCAGCTCTTCAGTTATGTGATTTGCCTTTTATGAATATTAATATTTTTGGTGAACAGAGACACAGCATAAACCTTTCTCACTCTCCAGTTTTAGATTTAAGGATTAGTGACATTTGTTTATATTCACATGTACCAGTATTATCTTTATTCCTATTCTAGTATTATGATAGTAATATTCTAGTATTCCCATTAATTTAAACTTCCTACCCTTTCAACTTACTGTCTTTACTTTAAAGTAGCTGTTGCCTATTTGATCTTGTTTTGAAAAGCTATTTTGTTGGTGCTGTTGAGAATATACACAGCAAAACATGCACCAGTTAAACTGTTTCTGTGTGAAAAGTTTAGTGACATTGAGTGTACTGTTCTGGTGTGCAACCATTTTCCCTCTCCTTTTCTGAGGGATCCTCCTTCATTAACATAAACTCACTGCTTTGTAAGATTCCTGTCTGATCTTTCAAGTTGTTGTTGTCAATTATATAATCCCATATACTTGTTGCTGTTGTGTGCCTTTGAGTAGGAACTGACAGAGGCAATAATACATCACAGGTGGAGAATGCCTGCCTTTGGAATTGCGATGCAAATTCTTACCACTAGGCCACCAGAGAGTTTAAAGCGCAGAACAGACTTTTTCGAGGGCCGATAACTACAACAACAACAACAACAATATCATCAAGAATAGCTAAATTGTTGTCTGGTTTTTGGGAAGTCTTAAGGGGATATGTTTGGTTTACAATTTAAATATTGTCCTAGAACTCCTAGGGAGTTCATCTACCTTTTGTGCCTCTGGAAGAGTGTCGAGTCCATGATAATTTGAGATTTTGTTTTGTATTTCCTCCTCTTGATCAGGATTCTGCTAGAAGAATATTGCTAGACACCACCCAGCTCTTCTGGTCACATAATCAGTGAGGCACTTGATGGAGTTCACGTCCTCTACCTGTACCTGCATCTCCTTTTCCCACTGTTGCTCCAGATGAATAAAACTAAATTGTTGAACTTGGATGGACAATTTAAGACCTTTTTAGACTCTAGACATTATGTAACAAACTGGGGGGGAGAACAGAACTAAATGCTCTTTTAGACCAGTTAATCAGGATGTTCCATATAACCATAATCCTAAACCTCCGAACTACAGAACCACATTTGTGCTGGTTTTGCTTGTATACAGATAATCAGTACCAGCAGCTCCTTTCTTTTAATTGTTTTAAGTATATGGAGCTCTGGTGGCCTAGTGGCAAGAAGCTGTGCTGCAATCCCGAAGGCATGCGGTTCAAGGCCAACAGCTGCTCAGTGGGAGAAAGATGAGCAATCTCCTCCCGTGCAATTAACTGCCACTGCAAACTCCAGAGGGTCAGCTGTGGGTTGGTTCTGACTCTATAGTACACCACCACCACCACCATATGTTGATGTTGTTAGGTTGAGTTGAGTGTGATGCATAGTGAGTGACCCTATGAACAGCAGACCTGAACTCTGTCCTATCCTGAGCCATCTTATCATCTCTGACCCCCTTGAGTCATTGCTGCAGTCACCATGTCTGCCCATTGCATTGGGGGTTTTCCACTTTTTCATTGACTCTCCACCTTCCCAAGAATATCACTTTCCAAGGAACAGCTTCTCCTAACAACATGCCCAGAGTATGAGAGATGAAACTTCACCATCTTTGCCTCCAGAGAGCACTCTGATTGCACTTATTTCAAGACGTATCTTTTGGTTCTTTTGGTAGTCTATGAGTACTCAGGACTCTTCTCCAACACTACAGCTCAAAGGCATCAGTAATTCTGTCATCTTTATTCATTGTCCAGCTCTGAGATGTGTAGCAAGTGATTGAAAAGACCTCGGTCTGTATCAGACACGCTTTAGTCTTCAGACTGACATCATTGTTCTTCAGTATTTTGGAGAGAGCTCCAACTGTATACTTGCCTAACGCAATATATCTCCTGGTATCAAGGGTATTGATTTGTTGATTCAAGATCGACAGCATCAATTCTTTCTCTGCCCATCAAGCTGTTGCCTGTTGGCCCGACTGGAGAGGATCTCTGTTTTTTTGAGGTTGAGATGTAATCTATATTAAAGGCTGTCATACATCATCATACAGCTTTTGCCAATTGACTTTTTACAGGTGTATAGCTAATTGACAGCAAATAGAGTAACTGGCTGTGCTTCCATGCTGTTAATCAATGTTATTTTTCTATCACCATTTCCATTTGGTCTTCATGGATACTTTTTAAAAATAACGCAGTATTTAAGGGTAACAATCTTTACTTTTTGAGCTAAACAGTTACTTTGTTTCAGTGTGACTTTGGAGGGTAATTGTGATTGAAAGTTTGAAAAGTAATTCTCGGGATTCCTCCAGCCTTAATTGGTCTAGTAAGTCGAATCTCTTAGGAATTTGACGTTATATCCTACGTTTTGCTCCCTCTCCACTAAGATCCCATCTGTTATGTACAGGGCTTATTTTGAAGAGATAGAACAGAACAGAGCAGAGCTGCTGATCCTTCAAGGCAGTATTCTATCACTTGAATACTCTCCAAGCCTTAGATCCCTAGGTGTTAAAGTAGTGAAGAGATAATAGGCGTAAAGCACATTACACAGTGCCAGCACATAAAGCCTGAGAGCTCTCTGGGTACTGTGTTAAGACATTTTTATTATAGACAGTTGTTTGTTTTTTAGCTGGAGTTTGAAAACTTTCTCCCCAGAAGCATCTGTTATTTTTTTTTTTTTTAACCATAATTAAATGTTTCAATATTCTTTTCAGGGTTGTTGCTGTTGTTAGGTCACCTTTGACACAGAGTGACTCCATGCACAAGAGAATGAGACCTTGCCTGCATCCTTGCAATTATCCCTTGTGCTCAAACCCATCATTGCAGTCATTGCCAATACATTTCATTGAGGGTCTTCCTCTCCTTCAGGGGCCCTCTACTTGTCTAAGTGTTGTGTCCTTTTCCTAGTGTTGTTGTTGATTGCCATTGAGTCAGAACCAACCCGTAACTGACCCTCCATCAGGTTTTCAGAGGCAGTTAATCACATGGGAAAAGATTACCCATTCTTCTCCCATGGAGCAGCTGATGGATTTGAACCACATGCATTTGGGATTGCGGTGCAACTTCTTACCACTAGACGACCAGAGCTCCCTCCAAGGATAGTTTATTATTTATTCATTTCAAGAGGATCATTTATTCCTTTGATTGATAAATTAAAAGTCATTGATTTTATATCTTAAAAAAACCATAACCGCCACCCAAGCAGATATATGCTCACCCATGTTTATTGCTGCTTTGTTCAAAGAGATGGAAACAACCCAAGTGCACATCAACAAATGAATGGATAGGGAAGCTGTAGTATATTCACATAATGGAATACTACTCTTCATTGAAAAACAAGGAACTCATGAAATATTATACAAAATGGGTGACCCTGGACGACATTATGCTGAGTGAAATATCTCAGTCACAAAAGGACAAATACCGCATAGTGACACTGTTGTAAAACAGGACTGACATTGGGGTTGGGGGGAGACTGAGAAAGATGGGATAAATGATGTATACTGCATTGACACAGATGAGGGAGAGAACTGTTTAAAAGGGATGTATGATTAGGATTATTGTCATGGCTTTGAGCTGTGGTGCTGGAGAAGAGTATTGAGGGTACCATGGACTGCTAGGAAAACAAACAGATTCATCCTGGAATGGGTTAAAGCGGGCAGCT
>NW_006399874.1:1167098-1175907 GCF_000299155.1 Elephantulus edwardii
TCTCTGTAAACTTTCATTAAAATTAATAATAGAAAAAGTCATCAATTCTGTAACATGACTTTATAAATGATATATAAATGAGTTGTTGTTGTGTACCTTCAACTCGGAACTGACCCATAGCTGACCTCCA
Organism: Elephantulus edwardii; assembly: GCF_000299155.1. Classification (NCBI taxonomy): domain Eukaryota; kingdom Metazoa; phylum Chordata; class Mammalia; order Macroscelidea; family Macroscelididae; genus Elephantulus; species Elephantulus edwardii. The sequence goes on from NW_006399874.1 coordinate 1,167,229, forward strand.
GGTGGTTTTCAGAGGCAGTTAATCTCATGGGAGAAGATTGCCCATCCTTCTGCCTAGCAGCTGTTGGATTCCAACCACGTGCATTCAGGATTGCAGTGCATCTTCTTACCACTAGGCCACCGGAGTTACAATATTGAACTTGGACTCGGTGACACTATAAGACTGAATAGAACTCCCCCAGGGCTTCTGAGGCTGTAAATCTTTGGAGCAGTCAAAAGTAGATGGCTGTGTCTTTCTCTCAAGAAGCAGCTGGCAGGTTTGGACCACCCACTATATGGTTAGCAAAGAAATTAACTCCAGGGCCCTTGTAAATGAATACTACTGTTGTCTATGAATGCTTCTTTCGTAGTCTCCAGGAAATGAGGAAAAAGCAGGTAAGGACTTGAGACAGAAATGATACCTTTTGGTAAGGTGATCACTATAAATTGCATGAACAAAAAGAAATTGCATGACAATTTTAGACATGATTAGTTACGAAGGGGTCACAGAGCCTGTGGAGGGTGTATATACACATACATAATTGCCTGGAACCTGTGCTATGGAGATGTCAAGTCTATATCCAGGATGTGTATCTAAGATGTGAATACAGGGAGGCAGTGTCTGCAAAATTTCATCACCATCACCTGTCATGTTAATTTAATGTTGAGTTCCTGTGAATTTTAGAAGATTTGTAGCAACATTGTATGTTGTTTTTTCTTATCGTTTTAGAAGCTCTAAAGCCTAGGAAGGGCACACTTAGTTTTATGTGGGAAAAACCTCCCCCACAAAACAAAGAGATAAAACACCTTTTGCTGTCAAGTCCGAACAGACTCTTAGCTAACCCTCCCTTTTCAGAGTTTTCAGAGGCTGTGAATTTCACTGGAGGAGATTTTTCACCTTTCTTAAAGATTTCCCACCTTTCTTGTTTGGGGCTGCTGGTTCATTTGAACTGCCAGAGAGTTGCTACCTTTTGAGTTAGCAGTACAATTCCATACCCATCAGAGCTTCCTAGTTTTATGTTAATCCATGTTTAAGTAGCATCCTAATAAAACATAATTGAAGTCTACACTGGGGTAGGAATTGGAAAGAGGAGATTATTCCCTTTGAAGTGGCAGTCCACATATTTCCTGTGTTAGGGAAACAGTCCTCACTTGCCAGATCTCCTGTTATTGTTACCTGGTTTCATAGTCACTTGATTGTTGATTACTCTGATGTGTTAGTTGAGCCCCTTCTTTTCTTGTGTGTTATGTTGTGCTCCCCATCTCCATGCACATACTTTACAGATGAGAACACTGCGACCTAGGTAAAATGTCATTTGCTTCTGGTGAGTGGAGATTAGCATCTCTTTGATTTAAGAAACATTTACTGAGTATCTGCTACATGTTAGTGATAATGCTAATAACAACTTACTGAGATGTTACTGAGCCCCTCACATTGTGTGTCCTGCATAAAATGTTTTTCTTAATCTGTGACTAACAATCCACTTCAGCCATTATACTTGCAGTTTTGCAAATGCAGAAGCTGAGGAGGCTTCTGGGTATGTAAGAATGTAGCTTTAAATCAGTTGTGCAGAGAGCACTTAAACCCACCTCCCTGCACTTAACCACCATGTTGTGCTGCCCTATCTGGGAGCTCCCTTGGACCACAGGGCTGGCCTGGCAGTGATGACACTGAGCAGGGCATCTCTGCAGGGCACCTGGGCAGTTTTGCGAAGTCTTTGTGCTTTCTGACGAGGTGGGGGGTGGAGGTGGACAGACAGACAGACAGTCAGACAGTCAGTGTGAGTCAGTGGTTAGAGGTGGTGACATTCAGACTAAACTGACAGAAGGAAAAAAAATCATGTGGTTGTGTTGAAACCAGTTGTTTGCACATCTCTAGAAGTTGGGGCAGAAGCTCTGGTGGCGCAGCCCATAGGATGTTGCACTTCTGGTCGTTCAACAGGTTGTGCTTCTAACTCAAAGACCATGAGGCTCCAGTGGTTCAAATCTAACTCTGAGAGAGAAAGGTGAGCAGTCTCCTCCTGTTGAAATTCATAGCCTGGAAAATCCCAAGGAAGGTCACTGTGAGTGAGTTTGAATTGACTCAGTGGCAGCAAGTTTGAACTTGAATACATGGAGAGAGTGGATTCATAAAGGAACCTGATCAGATGTGCTCAGGAGATGAACTCCCGTTCTCCAGGCACAGGGATTGCATTAAAGACAACTGACCAGAGGTGCAGCACGTCGAGAACTTTGTTTGAGGCTAGAATAGGGAAACCAGCCAGAAGTCCCTTGCAGTAAGTAGTCTCTTGTGTGCCACTAAGGAGATTTTGACCCATAGAGACTGTATGGTGACCTTGGTTGTACATGTCAGAATTAACTGCTCCTGCAGCTGTATGTTTTTATGGGAGCAGCTCACCATATTTTTCTCCTACAGGACCATTGGTAAGTTGGAACCACTGACCTTTTGCTGAGCTTGGATTGTTTAACCATCGTGCCACTCCTGGCAGTAGTGCAGACCAGAGGGGATGAAGAGGAGATGGTTGTTGTCAAGGATTTTTATATGGGGCCTTTCCTGCCCCTCTAGTCCAACCACTTTCTCCTATTCAGCCTTCCAAGTCGTGTTGACCTTTCTGAGGTATTTTGTGAATACTTGTCAGCCACAGAATACAAAGAATTACTTCCTTTTGGTGGACACATTTTCCTTGATTGTGTGGTGTCCTTGTGCTCAACTTGTAAATCTCATTTTAAGATACGGCAAGTCTGTTTTTAGGAATCTACATGGGAGGGAGATGGACCGCCAGATGCATTATGGGTAGAAAGAGCTTGTTTATTTCTGGTTTTGTTCAGATGAATGTGGTCATTGCATTTATGAAAATGCACCCACAGTGGGACTGGTAACCCCAGGGGTTCTATTTTTCTGAGCAGTATGAATGTGCATGTTGTACTATTCTAAGAACTTTTACCTTCCTCTGCTGAAGCTTTAATAGACTGATACTTGGAGAAGGTTTGTTACTTATTCTAGAGTAATTTGAAAGTAAACTGGTTGCTGCCCTGCTGCTTTGAAAAATAGCTCAAGGCTTCTGAGAAAAAAAAGTAAACGCAATCATTCTAATAAAACTTTTCTAGAGTTGACATTGGAGTCTATAGGTAACGCAAGTCATTAACCAGCAGGAAGGCTGGAGGTTGAAGTATCCCCAGAAGTGCCCCAGAAGAAAGAGCTGCTCTGTGATTAACATGCTGGGCTGCTGACAGAAACGTTGGCAGTTCAATTACCCCCAGAGGCACCTCATAAGAAAGGACTGATGATATCCTTTAAAAAAAAATCAGCCATTGAAAACTCTACAGAACGTTATTCTGCTCTGACGTCACAAGGGCTTGTTGGTGTAGATTGAGTGAATTATGCCCTTGGTTTGCTGAAATGGCAAGATGAGCCTGCTCTTCACTTTCCACTTTTCTTCTTAGAAGCTTCTATGGGAAGAAAGCCTCACTACTCCGTTCTCACACACTATCTGTGCATTGTTCTCTCTGCCAAGGCTGCAGCTTCTCTTCCCTGTAATGCAGCAGGCATGGGGGCTCTCTTTAAAGAAGACTAGTTACCACAGTCTTGAAATTTTAAGGACAGCTATACTTATTATTCACACAGTTGTTGTTAATGTGTCATCAAGTCACTTGCAACTCATAATGACCGTGTGTACAACAGCACTGTACCCTGCTCTGTCTTGAGCCAGCTTCCTTGTCTCTGGCACACTTACCCCCCATTACCCCAGTCACTGAGTCAGTCCATCTCATCAAGGGTCTTCCTGTCTTGTGCTGTCCCACCTCCCTCCCAAGCATAATGTCCCTCTCCAAGGACTCTTTGCAGCATGCCCAAAGTATGTCAGACAGAGCTGCAGAATCTTTACCTCCTAGGAGCAGCCTGGTTTCACCCTCTACAGGATGAACCCCTTTGTTCTTCTAGCAGCGCATGGTATATTCAGTACTTTTCTCCAGCACCACAGCTCAAAGGTATCAATTCTCCTTCTATCATCCCTAGTCATTGTCCAGCTTTGTGATGCATAGCAAGTAATTGCAAAGACTATGGCCTGTATCAGGCACACTTGAGTCCCCAGACTGACATTGTTGCTCTTCGTTACTCTGGAGATGTCCTTAATAGCAGACTTTCCCAGTGCAATTTGTCTTTCGATTTCCTAGCTGCTGGTACTAAGAGTATTGATTGAGGAGCCAAGCAAACTGAAGCTGTTAACAATCTGTCTCTTCACTGTCTATCATGATGCTGCCAGTCAACCAATAGTGACAATCTTTGTTTTCTTGATGTTGAGAAATTATACTGTAAATAGTGCTGAGCATCGATGGCAGAAATCTCCACTCTGGTTTTGTTAGGACATGTGACAGGGTGTCTGGGCTTTTATGGCAAGAATCCCATGAGGGTTTCAGGCCCCTCACTCTGCTCACAGGAGAATTGGGAAAGTTAGCTTATTTTAGGACTCTCTCCAGAACCCAGGGCTGGAAATGCTGGTGATCTGCCTCATGAGATAGCTCTGAGGCTGTGTGAGATCATGGGCCAGACCTTGGTAAATGCATAGAAGCAGCTTCTGGATGTCCATTAACTTTCTCTTAGGTATTATTTAGTGGACAAGAATGGTAATTTGCTATTGCTTGTGGTATTTTAGAAGATCTACTAGTGTGTGTGTGTAGTATAAAATACTGTGGACTCCTAGAAGTTGGAATACTTTAAACTTTTTGTTCAACATTATTTTGAAGTGTTCCCTTATCTAGGCTGTAATTTCTACATTCCAGAGAATATAACTCAATTGGAAGGAATTTGGTGTATTTATTTTCAAGAACACCAGGGGTGGGCTTGTCGTGTCTGTGTATGTGTGTGTGTAGTGTAGTGTAGAGGTGTTACACCTGATTACATTATGTTCCACATGGATTTTTTTTTTAATAGGACAAATAAAGGGGCTCTGTCACCCTGACCACAGGAGTTATTTTTCTTTCCACAGTCTACACCCACTTTTGGGGGAAAGATGATCAGGAATGGCTTGCAGCTGGCTTCTTAAACTCAGATGAGTAGCTGTGAGGGCCAGAAAGTGGTTTTCAGACTTTGTGGGTGTCATATGGGGCCAAAGCTGTTTGCCTTGATTTGGAATGCCTTGCATCCTTCTTCTTCTTTTTTTTTTTTAAATTTAGTCATTTATTGTTGCTCATTTTCCTCCCTCCTCTTCCCTACCCCTCCCTTAGTCTACACCTCTTATTCCAGATTGTTGTTGCACATATAATGCCTAATCCCTATTCCTTTGGGACCTATCTTCTTCTCGTCTGTTCCAATGCAGTGTGCATTTTATGGACACAGACTGACTCATCTTTCTTCTTTAAGTGTGGCTGGTGGTTTTGAACTGCCAACCTTTTGGTTTGTAGCTGGATTCTTGAATCACATTTCCTTTGAATTCTTCCTAAATGATATCACTCGTTATATTCTATTCTTTATTTTTAAATGTAAACTTTCATTAAAATTACAATACAAAAATATTTTAACAAAGATTAGATTTTATTCTTGATAGTTTCCTCCTTTCTCATCATATGCCAGACTCACTGTTATGGAATTGGTTTTCACTCATACTGTCTATAAGATAGAGTAGAGTAGAATGGAGTAGAGTAGAACTACTCTACAGGGGTTCATCACTGTAACCACTGCCCCACCAGACCTCCTATTGGGTATAGGACATTTGGCTTGTTTATCTTCTCCTACTGATACAGGACTTGCACTGCTGACACACAGGCTGAGCCTCTGCCAATTCTAATCCATCAGCTCTTCCTCAGCAGAGATGTGATAGTCTCCTCCCGTGCAGTTTTTAGTCTTAGAGACCCAGCAGAGGTTCACCAAAACGATACGTTTTGTTGAGTGTCTTGTGGTTGGAAATTGAAATTATGTCTACAAATTTACAATCAAACCATGCTGGATTGAACAGTTTTGGGCATGTTATTTTGTTCCTTTAAGATAAATTTCAAGGAGCATGACTAGTTGAAAGAGTATCGGTGTTACGTATTTTAATAGATACTATTACATGGTCAAAGTTTTATTTATTTTTTAACACATTGCTGCAAATGACGGTAATACATAGAAAAAAATGTGTTTCTAAGCAAGGTTGTCAATTTAAAAGTGTGTGGCAACGTGTTAAACTGTAGTATGCAACAGGATAATTGCACTGGGAAAATCTGCTGTCAAGGACCTCTATGAGTACTGAGAAGAACAGACACTAAAGTGTACCTGATCCAGGCCATGGTCTTCATAATTTTTTGCTATGCATCAGAAATCTGGATAATGACTAAGGATGACAGAAGAAGAGTCAATGCCTTTGAGTTGTGGTGCTGGAGAAGAGTCTTGAATATACCGTGGATCACCAAGAAAACAAATAGGTATGTCTTGGAGTAGGTGAAACCAAGTTTCTCCTTGGAGGCTATGATTTTGAAGCTCTGTCTGCATACTTTGGGCACATGGTCAGGCAGAACCAGTCCTTGGAGAAGGACATCTTGCACGGAAGGGTGGAGGGACAGTGCCAGTGCAGGAGAGGAATACCTCAGATGAAATGGACTGATACAGTGAGTGGGGCAGTGGGGGTAGATATGTTCAGGTCAGTGAGTCTGGCTCAGGACACAGCAGGCTTTAGAGCTGTTATACATAGCATTGTTAAGAGTCACAGGCAACTTGGCAGCACTTAACAACAATGGCAGCAACAACAATCTGACTTGAAACTGCTGGACTACACCTGGACTTGAATTGTGTGATATTCTTTGCCTCCCCACTTCCCAACCTATTTCCCTAATAATCTCCACGACTGTGAGTAAAGTCTGTGAGTCAAGTTGAAATGAACATTGGACCCAGCATGGGGAGTGGCATGTCTGACTATGTAGTTATTTGGTACTATGGATATTATTGATGGAGACAGTTCCCCATTATGAAGCGGGTAGAAGTCACACTCAGCCACCCCCATGTTTTATGTGCTCCTTATACAGATGCCAACTGAAAGGTTGGTGAGTCAAGTCCACCAGTCACTCCACAGGAGACAGATGAGGTGGGCTGTTCCCATGAAGACTCAGAAACCACATGGGGGAAGTTCCACTTTGTCCTGTAGGGTGTCAGAATTGACTCAACCACAGTGAGTGGTTTTGATGAGGAAAGTGCCAGACTGGCTCCAGATAGTGCTGGCTAAATGGCTTCTATGAGGAGACCTGTCCTCTGCTAGGACTCATGATGAAATCTTACAATAGTTAATGGGACCAGTACTGCCATCATGAGACTGGATCAGCTGCAGGGGTCCACATCAGAAATCCAGGCCCGCAATCTCTTATCTTCATCTCTCAGCTTAGGGAGTTGAAGTGATTTCCACAGGTAAGGGACCCTCAAGCTTAAAACTATTGAACAGCTGGGTTTCTACCTAAAAATCTATGGAACCTCTGCCACTGATATATCACTTCGATATATCTGATTTCTAATTCCAAAGTCATTCAATTTTTCCATCACACCATCAGCTCCTTAGAAAGTATAGGATAAAGTAGAGAGAAGAGCTGTTGTTTAACATTATGAAATTTACACAATAAGGAAGACCAGAGGAAAAAAATGAATGCCTTTAAATTATGGTGTTGATTATTGAATAGAGCATGGGCTGCCAATACAATAAACAGAATACAACCTATCAAATGGGGAAATGGCAATCTCTTCAAAAAATAGTGGTGGCAAAACTGGACTACTACCTGCAGAAAGCTGAAACAGGATCCACATCTTACACCATACACGGAAATCACCTCAAAGTGGATCAGAGACCTGGGAGGAAAGCCTAAAACTATAATGTTCATAAGAGACACACTGGGATCAAGCTTAGGAGCTCTAGTCTACAATCTAAAAAGACTGCCAAATACAGCCAGATATGTACAATCTGAAGAGGATAAAATTGATGAATGGGACCTTCTAAAGATTAAATTCTTGTGCACATCAGAACCTTTTTTTTCAACAGGGTGAAAAGAAAACCTACTGACAGGGAACAAACATTTGACAATACTATCTCAGGGAAGAGTCTCATAATTAAAGTTTATAGAATACTCCTGGGCCTCCACAAGAAAAAGTCTGATAACCCAATTACAAAATGGGCAAAAGACATAGAAAGAATTTTCACAGAGGACGATTTTCAAATGGCCAACAGACATATGAAGAAATGCTCCAAATCACTGGCAATAAGAGGGATGCAAATCAAAACCACTATAAGATACCATCTTACACCAGTAGCAGTGGAAATGTTTAACAGGACAGCAAGTAATAAATGTTAGAGAGGATGTGGCAGGGTAAGAATTCTTATACGTTTTTGGTGGGATTCTACAATGGTACAACCACTCTGGAAAGCAGTTTGGCACTTCCTCAAGAAAAGCTGAACATAGAAATTCCATATGACCTAGCTATTCCATTGCTTGGAATAAACCCCAAGAAAATGAGAACTGAGGCTCAAATGGAAACTTGTACACCAAGGTTCATAGCAGCATTATTCACCATCACAAGAATGGATTGAGAAGTTGTGGTACATTCATATAATGGAATACTATGCAGCACACAGAAGCAATCAATCGTTTTGTAAATTATTACCTAACTTGGGAGAGACTGGAGAGCATTATGCTGAGTGAATTTACTCAGTCCCATAAGGATAAATACTGCATAAAAGCATTATTGTAG
>NW_006399874.1:1176088-1206417 GCF_000299155.1 Elephantulus edwardii
AAAAAATATAGATATGTCTTAGAAAGTGCAACAAGTGTACTCTTTAGAGACAGAGATGTTTAAACTTTGTCTCTCCATGCTTTGGGTGTATTGTCAGGAGGTACTGTGGAAAAGTAGAGTCTGTGAAAAAGAGGAAGTTTCTCAGAGATGGATTGATCCAGTGGCTGCAGCAATGGGCTTCAGCAATGACAGAGATCATGATGATGGCACCAGATAGGGCAAAGTCCCGGTCTGTTGTTCATAGGATTGCTGTGAGTCATGGTGGACTCCGTGACACCTAACAAGAACATTTGTTTATACCACTGTCTATTCATACATTAACTTTACAGCTCACACAGTTAAAAAAGTAGGGAGCAGTGAAGGGATTGGGAAAGATAGGAAACCAAACAAGTTTCCTATGTTTATCCTTCCTGTGGATAATGGTGCTCACAAAGACTGGCCCTTGGACAAAACTCATCAGAAGTGAGGCAGGCATGATGCTAGACTTGTAAGTTCAGACCACCTGGAAAGGGCAGGGGAGGGCATAATAGGCAGCTTTTATGTGCTCAGCACAGATTCTCAGTCTTAGCTGACTTGGTTTTATTTCTGAGCAGGAGGGCAGGCTGGTGTGTAATATTTTGTGAACCCAAAACTTGGGGCATTAAGTTGGTGTAATAGCTGGGTGGCGGAGCCCTACCCTTTGTCTCATTTACTGACATCTCTGTTGAGGCTTCTTGCTTGAAGAGACAATAGTCACAGTGGTTAGGAGAATATTACACTTTGGCCAAATAATTATAGCTTCTTTACCTCAGTTGGCTCATCTTTAGAAAGAAGTTAATAGTAGTCTCCACCTCATGAAGTTGTAGGAAAATGGAATGGGTTGATACATATAAATTTCTGAGTAGTCTTACAAATAGAAAGTACACAATGAAATTTGATCAGAGTTGTTATGAATAGTCTTTTTGAACCTTTGTAGTATAGTTCCAAATGCCCTCATTCTTGCATCTTTTAATTTTTTCCCCTCGTACCTCCTTTCCTGAAAAAGGCTCTTTCTAGAACACAGATCTGATGACTGACTCTCCTGTATCTTCAGCCTATTACCTGTCAGCGTTCTCATCTGCTCCCCATTCCTCCACCTCACCTGCCATCCCATTCCAGCTTGGACCTTGTGCCTTAGCAACAGCTGCCCTTAGTGATGCATTCGCTCTTCTATGATTCTCTGTCTTCATTTGGCTGTTGGTGTGTCTTCATTTTTTTGTTATTCCACCAGCCACACACACAAAAAATTCCACCTTCTTCCCTGTATGGCTCACTCCTGGGACACCGTGCAGGAGAAGACAGTCCCCTGGGAAGCCTTCTCTTACCTCCTCTGTGGTCTCTGGAGACACATGTGTCGTCATTCTTGTCTCTCTGTCCCCCACCACAGTAAGAGCCTTAAATCTACACATCTTTCCCCTGTGGTTTTGCTGCCTAATAGGGTGGTGGGCACAGAGGAGACATTTAAAACGTAATTGAGCAGTATTCTTGGGAAAGTCGTCAGCAGTGCTGGGGGGCGAGTTTAGAAGGGGGCCTTAGTCCAGGCCTGTGTACAGTGAGAACTTGAACACGATGCTCATAGGAGCTGGGTTCTCTGCAGTCCTTGCATGTGTCCATGTGAAGCACCGTGATTGTCAGGAGTGACAGCAGCACCGGCCTGGGAGCCGCTCCGTCCTGGGTTCTCGTCCTTGCTTTGTACCAAAGCTGGCAGTGTGCTTTGGAAAATCATGCTATCTCTTGAACTCTAGATTTCTTGGCTGAGTGGTGACGGGTTGGGGTGAGTGATACCCAGGGCCCCTTTGAGTTCTGACCTCCTCGGATGCTGATTTTATGACTTGATGCCCAGTACTGACCTTAGGGGAGCCAGTTAGCTTTGTGCACATGTTCAGTGAGCTTGTCCCCTGAGGTTTATGGAACCACAAGGCTCGGCTTACTCATCATAATTGAGGATTTGATAGTGAGGAGAGGCTGCTTCAAATACTTACCCTGCTGTCGCCAGTGTTTGCTTCCCAGAACCAATTAAAGAAAAATAGCATATTTTTGTTGGCAAACACCCTCCCCCCCGCCCCATGCACACACATGTGCGTGCGCACACAGACACACAACTCTGGTGCCTAGTGGGTAAGGAGCTACGCTGCTAACCCAGAGGCAAGAAGTTCGAATCTACCAGTTGCTCTGAGGGAGACAGATGTCATCCCAAGTGACTCACAGCTTCTGAAAACTCACCAGAGGGTCAGCTATGAATTGGTTCGTACTTGACAGTAAACACCACTACCACCACCACCACGTACATACACATACTCATTCAACACAAGCAACTGCTTTTAAACACTGATTTTCTTTTTGTTTTGGGTTAGATTTTTTTTTCTTCTTTCTCTGTCAGTTTTGTTTCCTCAGCCTTTAGAAATAAAGTGAATTCTGCACTTGGCTGGGACTTTTTTTGTTATTTTCTTAAGTAAGTGTGAGCAATTTAGAGGTGATTATTTAGAAATATCACTTTGAGTTCAAGAACCTGAGAGTGCTTTCCAGGAAACTTAGTTTGGGGTTTTTTTATGGGTTGAACTGTACCCCTCCTCACTGAAATATATGTTGTAAATCCTACTCCATACATAGGATAGGGTATCCTTTTTATGTTAGTTGGGTCACATCAATATAGGATGTGTGTTAAACTTAACCACTTTTTTCTTCCTTCAAAAGTTTTGCTGTGATTTAGGTGAAAAGTTTACAAAATATTTTCTTTTTTATTTCAATCATTTTAGACAATTAGGAAGATTTTGGTCTTTACTATTAGTTGCAGTTCCCTCAGTGGAATAGCATTCTTTCTAATTCTTCCCTGGGTTCCCATTCACCCATCTTTTCTGTGCCATCCTACCTTCTACCCAAACATCATCAGCTTGTTTCTGAAATCTTTAAATAAATAGCTTCATCTCCAGGTTACCCCCCTTTCCCTCCTCCCCTCCGAGTCCAGCGGGCAGAGTAAACTTCCTGAAGTTGAAATCATATCTCATGTGCTGATGTACCACCAGACTTCAGGTGAAGAGAAGAAACTGCTTCTGTGAAGATTATAGCCAAGAAAACCTGTGGAGCGTTCTGACTTTATAACACATGAGGGTCACCCTGAGTCAGAATTGAGTTGGCAGCATGGAAAGCAAGAATCCTGTCAGGAAACCACTGCCCTTTGCCTAGTTAGACCGACATAACCTCAGATATCATGATGGGGCTTCCATTTTAGCCGAGGGAGATAATCAGCAAAGAGCCAAGTAATTAAGAATTTCATGTACTGATAAAGCTGTAAAGAAAACAAAACAGGGACATGTGGAGGCTGTTGCTGAGCAACGTTGAGTTGATTCCTGGTGTCTCCATGTGACAGGGGAGAACCACTCCTTAGGATTGATCGTAGTCTCTACAGGAACAGAGCACCAAGGCTTTCTCCGGGGAAGTTGCTGGGTGGGTTCGAACCACCAGCTTTCTGGTTAGCAGCTTAGCTGTTTACGATTAGATGTTAAGAATGGAGCTTTCTTTTTGCATCTAGGAATGGAGGTGTCACTGTTGGTGTGTAGGGCTGTTGCCTGTCCCAAGTGACACTCTCAGAAAGGATGACACCAGAATGCCTGCTTAAAAAAATGATTATGTGGGGTTTCGGTAGAAATGGATTATTTTTTCTAAAAAATACACTTATAGCACGGGATATTTTTTTGTGAGTGTACATTTCAGCTATTGCTACATCTACAAGGCTAAAATCTATGCTCATTTACATTTTGAGCCTTTTAAAGCACTTGTGAGCAAACAGATGTGTCTTGAAGAAGGTACAGCCGAAGTGCTCATTGGAGGCAAGGATGATGAAGCTTCACCTCACATACTTAGGGTATGTTGCTAGGAGGGGGTGTTCCTTGGAGAGGAACATGACATTTGGAAGACCCTTGACCAGGTGAGCTGATATGGTCACTTTCACAGTGGGCTCTAATGTGTCAAAAGTGTGATGACGGCACAGGGTAGGACAGGGTTAGGGCTGTTCTTTATAGAGTTGCTATTGGTCATACTTGACAGCACTTAACAGCAACAGCAAACAACAACAACAACAACAGCAATGTACTCTGGTGAGAACTGTCATTAACTTAAACACCTCCATAAAAAAAGGAAAAACAAACTAATCACAAAATGGATAGAGGATGTAAAAAGACGTTTCACCAAAGAAGTTCAGGTGGCCAGCAAACATATGAAGAAATACTCAAGATCATTATGGATTGTTGTTGTTGCCATTAGAGAGATTCAAATGAAGATGATGAGATTATCTCCCCCCCCACAACAATAGCAAAGATCAATAAGACAACAAACAACAAATGTTTATGAGGTTATAGAAAGATTGGGACACCACCCTCAAACGGCTGGTGAAAATGTAAAGTAGAAAGCAGGTTGGCATTTCCTTAGAAAATTGGGAATAGAAATACATTTGATTCAACAATACCACTGCTAGGTGTATATCTTAAAGAAGTAAGGGTTTCTATACAAATTGATACACAAATATCCATGTTTATCACAACATTATTTACAATAGCAAAGAGTTGGAAACAACTCAAGTATTCATCGTTGGAAAAATGGCTAAAGAAGCCATGGTACATTCACACAGGGGAGTATTATGCAACACTAAAGAATGAAAAAGAATTCTGAAAATACTGTGTACCATAGATGAAAAGGACAGTTATTTTATAAGACTAATGTAAAAAGCTAAGGAAAGGGTTACATACAGATAGAATAATTCTTACATGATTACCAGGGATGGGGAGAGGAGTGAATATAAAGAGATAAGCTGGATCAAAGAAAAGGAACTATATAATAAAGAGTTCAATGACTAGGGATGATAGAAGGAGAATTGATGCCTTTGAGCTGTGGTGCTGGAGAAGAATGTTGAATATACCAATGGACTGCTAGGAGAACAAACAGGTTTGTCCTGGACAGGGTGAAACCAGGCCGCTCGAGGCAAGGATTCTGAGGTTTCATCTAACATACTTTGGGCATTTTGCAAGGAAGGAACAGTCCATGGAGAGGAATATCATGCTTGGAAGAGTGGAGGGACAGAGAAATGGAGGAAGACCCTTGATGAGGTGGATTGATTGGGTGGGGTGATGAGGGTGGATGGGTTAGACACAGTGAAGTTGGTACATGATAGAGCAGGTTTCAGGTTTCATAGGGTCACTGTGAGTCACATGTGACTCAATGGCACTTAACAACAACAATAAAGAGTTTGTAATTGATTATGTTAATAAATTGTAATTAATGTTTTAAAATAAAGTATTTCTGAATGATTGAATATATATGACTTGTAAACTTTCACCCAAATAAAAAAACCACACTTGATGACAATAATTGTAGTGCTGTTATTGTCTGAGAAGGCTTCTCTGAGAAAGTGACACTCAGGGACTTGTTAGGTGCCATCAAGTCATGTATGACTCACAGCAGTCCTGTGAAGGACAGACCTGAGTCTTGTCCTATCCTGAGCCAACCTCACCTTCTCCAATACACTTGAGTGCAGTGCTGTTGAGTCAAGTACAGCTCACAGCAGTCCTGTGAAGAGCAGATCTGATCCTTGTGCTATCCTGTGCCATCCTCACAATCTCAATACTTGAGTCCAGTGCTGCAGTCACTGTGTCAGCCCATCTGATTGAGGGAGGGTCTTCTTCTCCTTTGTTGTCTCTCTACCTTTTCATGCATGATGTCCCTCAACAAGGAATAACTTCTCTTTAACAACATGCCCATAGTATGTGAGATGAAACATCAATATCTTGGCCTCCAAGGAGCACTCTGGCTGCACCTTCTCCAAGACATATCTGTTCTTTTGACAGTCTAAGGAATATTCAGCACTCGTCTTCATTACCACAGTTCAAAGGCATCATTTACTCTTCTGTCATCCTTTTTCATTGTCCAGCTCTCAGAATAGATAGCAAGTAATTGAAAAGACCATGGCCTAAATCAAGTATACCTTAGTCCTCAAACTAACATAATCAGCCCTCAGAGGTCCCTGACTAAAGACTTTCCAAACACACTATGCCTCCTGATCTCCTGACTGCTGGTGCCAAGCATATTGATTGTGGATCCTAGTAAGATGACCTTACTGGCTGAAACTGAGTAGGACATGAGACATTTGCTGCGGAAGATCAAAGACTACATATGATATTAAATATGGTTTGATGCTCAACATCAAGAAAACAAAGATTCTCACCAATTGGCAACTTCAGGATAGACAGAAGAGATTGAGATTGTTAACAACTTCAGCTTACTTGGCTCTGCAGTCAACATTCTTGGCACCGGTAGTCAGAAAATCAAAAGACAAATTGAATTGAGAAAGTCTGCTGTCAGGGACCTCTCTAGAGTACTGAAGAGCAACGATGTCAGTCTGGAGACTAAGGCACACCTAATACAGTCCAGGGTCTTCACAGTTACTTGCTATGCATCAAAGAACTGGACAGTGACTTAAGATGATAAAAGGATTGATGCCTCTGAGTTGTGGTGCTGGAGAAGAGTGTTGAACATACTATGGACTGCCTGGAGAACAAACAGGTCTGTCCTGGAGAGGATGAAACCAAACTGCTTTCTGGAAGCAAAGAGTTTGAAGCTCTGTCTCACTTACTTTGGGCATGTGACCAGGAGGGACTAGTCCTTGGAGAGCGACACTGTGCTTGGAAAGGTGGAGGAAGAACACAAGAGAGGAAGAACCAGGATGAGGTGGATTGACTCAGCAACTGGAGCAATGGGATTAGGTGTGTCAGAGATGATGAGAGTGGCTCAGGATAGGGCAGAGTTCAGAGCTGTGAGTTGCAGGTGATTCGATGGCACATAACAGCAGCAACATTATGATGTTACTGATTGGTCTTAGCTGTGAATATGGCAGAGGTAGTGCAGAGGCTTGGGAATGAGCTTGATAAGCTTCAGGGCCAAACAGGGCAGGTGGGACTGAAGCATTGGTATGGCATAGAAGGGAGTAGGAGATAAAGTTGAAGAGATTGACAGGGTTCATATAGGGGCTCAGGAATCCTGGCAAACAGTTTGGATTTGTTTTCCTTTAACTGTGGTAGGCTATAAGCACATAAGACAACTGATTCCTACATTAGAAAGTTTACTCTGCCTTCTGGTTAGAGATTGAACTGTAGGAGGAAGTGGAGAAGTGGGGTGACCCAGAGAGGAGGCTACTAATTAGTGAAAGGTTTCAGAAATGAGTTGATGATGGATTGTGCTAAAGAGGTTTCAGTGAGCTAGTTTTGCTTTTATCAGCTGGAGAAAGTGTGAGTACAAATAGGTGAAAGTATTCACAATAAAAAAAAAAAAACAAAAAACAAAAACTGAACCCAAACCATTGCCACTGGGTGGATTCTAACTCACTGTTACCTTCCATCTGGTTTATGAGGCTGTAAATCTTTATGAGAGGAAACAGCCCTTCCTTTCCTCAAGGAGCAGCTGGTGGATTCAAACTGCTGATCTTCTGTTTTGCAGCCCGGCATATTTAACACACTTAATCATCATGGCTCCATATAGCAGTATGTTATGTTATGTGCTGTAAAGTCCTGACTTACAGCTGATCCTCCAGAGGGTTTTCAGAGGCTATAACTCACACAGTAGGAGGTTTTCTACCTTTCTCCAGCAGATCAGCTGGTGGGTTTGAACCATGTGCCTTTGAGTGCCACTGCTAGACCACCAGAGCTCCCTTACAGCAGAATAGGAACTGATGAGACTACTTGAGCTGAGGCAAGGCAGAACTGAGGCCAGGAGCCTGGGTGATAGTTATACCATAGATAGCGAACATCTTTTGACCAGTGTTCCTTTAGCAGTTGTAAATATTGCATGATTACCTCATTTAATTCTTACAATGATAAGTCTCATTTTTTTAACAGAAATTGCCCTATTTGTAGATGAATGCATTGGGGGACACAGAGTGGTCAAAGTCATGTAGCTAGTAAATGGTAGAGTCAGGATTTGAACTGATGCAGTCTGGTTTGTAAAACAGTGATCCTAACAATAATAGAGATGCTAGACAAAGGGACATGGCAGTGCAGCAGGTTAAGCATTGACAGCCAGTCACATGGTTGGTTATTTAAGCCCAATAACCCCTCTGTTGGAGGCAGAGGAGGCAATCTGTTCCCACAAAGATTTGTAGACTCAAGGACCCTTTGGGACAATTTTATTCTTTCCTGTGGTGGTGGTTGTTGTGTACCGTTGAGTCAGAACTGACCCATAGCTGATTCTTCTGCAGGTTTTCAGAGGCAGTTCATTGAGAGATTTACCATCCTTCTCTCGCGAAACAGCTGGTGGCCTCGAACCACGTGCCTTCAGGATTGCAGCACAGCTTCTTGCCCCTACGTCACCAGAGCTCTATTCTGTCCTACAGGGTTATTATAAATTAGGACAGACTGGAAGACAGTAGGGTGAAGGAAGGTGAACTATTGAACCTTCCTGCCCCAAGATTAAGCAGAGAGAGTGTTGAGTGCACCAGAAGTCACACTAGTGAACCATGAGCTGCATATGTCCTTGAAATAGGTTATTTTTATATCTTTGAGGCAAAACAGCACTAGACTAAAATATAATTTTAAGAATCAGGTCACCAAATATTAATGTGCTCATTCAAACATGTTCTTTCAAAGGAGATTAGGAACACTGATTTTCTGGTGCTGGATTTCTTATCAACAAGAAGTAACTTACAAATGTATTCTCCCATATTTCTTGAATAAAAGAACATTTTCTTGGGAAGATGGGGGAGGGAGTTTTGCCAGCCATGATGAGCGGTGGTTTTGCCACATCGGCATCCCCATTATAATTCTGCTTGTACTTGTTCAGCTATTATCCTATTTGTTGTGTTCCCAAAGCACGGCATCAAGTGATCCCCTTATGTGGGTGGTTATTTGTTCTGATTGTAAGGTCAGTATTATAAGGAGATTTTTTGTGTGTGTGCTTTCTGGAAATATACATTTTATAAATAAAGCTAGAAATTAATGCTAATAAGATTAGTTACTAGAGAACTTGCATTTTACAATAGACTGGTCTAGCCTAATGGCATGCTACAATTATTCACATGACTTAACTTTCCGTAATTTATTCTAAAGTGGCAGAGAGGGAGGGGGGAAGTATTAAGCATGTCCTAGATCTCCAGTGACTGCAGTGATTTAGTTACTCAGGGACTAGAATCAAAACTAATGAGGTCTTTGCTCTTCAGCCTTGCCTCCTCTAAGAGCGGCACTACTGACCCAAAGGCTCCCAACTTCTCTTCTTTGGTGGTTCGAATTCTTCAGCAGCTCCAGGTAGAAAGATGGACCTGATCCTCCTGTGCGATTTACAGTCTCAGAAACCTAATAGAAGGTCAGCTCTGTGATGGTTCTGAGTTAATGGCAATGAGTTGGGTTTTTGTTTGTTTTTTAGGTTTGACAACTTTTGTTCAAAAAGATAATTGTCACAAAGATGTTCTTTTTTTATATTTCATGAACTCTTTTATATGAATAGTGAATGTAACTCTACTCTTTTTAAAAATATTTTAACTTTTTATTGTGATTTGAGTGAAAGCTTATGGAGGAGAGAAGCTAATAGGTTTTATCATTGATTTAACATCTCTTTTCTTTAACATTTTCTTTTTTAAAAGTCAATTTTAATGAAAGTTTACAGGGACTTTGGATTTCCATTCATTCTTTGTTGTACTTTTCTCCCTGTCCCACTCCCCCATCAGTACACTCTTCTCTTTGAAAAGTAAAAGAAAAATTCTTTCGTTGTTTTACAGTCCCTGCCCCCAGGTCCACTCTACTATGCAGCCTTCATTCTGGACTCCTCTCATGACTATAATACCTAATCATGTGTCCCTTTTAAACAGTTCTCTCCCTCATCTGTTTCAATGCAGTATACATTATTTATCCCCTCTTTCGTTGTCTTCCCCCCAACCCTTATGCCAGTCCTCTAACAGTGGTAAGAAAATACATTAAAAAAGAAGTTAAACCAGACTTACCAATATTGAGTCTATTTTTATTCATGGCAACCCTATAGAAGAGTGTAGGACCTCTCCAAATAGTTTTCAAAGCAGTATACCTTTCTGGAAGTGGAGCGCCTCATTTTTATCCCTTGGGTTGACTGCTGAGTTTGAACTGCCAGCTTTCTGAATAGTAGATCAACACTTAACCAGTTATGCCAGCACTTGTTGTTAGGTGCTACTAAGTATGATTCATAGTGACCCTATCTATTATGAGCCGTCGATCTCAACCCTGTCCTATCCTGTCCCATCCTCACACTTTCTGGCACACTTGAACCCGTTGCTATAGTCACTGTCAATCCTTCTGGTGGAGGGACTTTATCTCCTTTTCTGTCCCTCCACTTTCTCAAGCATAATGTTCCTCTCCAGTGAATAGCCTCATATAGCTCAGCATCGCCCTGAATTGGCTTTTGAGGCTGTAAATCTCAATGGAAGAAGACTGCTCATCTTTCTCCCATGGAGTCACTGGTGGATTCGACCTTCTGGAGACGCATTAGTAATGCAGCCTGTTACACACGCTACTGGTACAGTTTGCCAGGTCAAATATAGCAAGGATTATTACCTTTGTGGATTGCATAGTCTTTTAAAAAATGTATATATTTTAAAATGTTCTATTTAAATTCTCAGGTTTAGGTCCAAAATAAATGAGATCCATGGAAAATGATAAATTTGTCAGTGTCAGACACAGCTGTGTCTCTTACTCGCTTCCAATCAGTTTGTCATCAGGGGCTTACTTTCTGCATCTCTGCCCCAGACACTGGGGAATTCAGTGCCTTAGTCACAGGAAATGATAAAAAAAGTGTTACATTGAAATGAAAGATTGTATAAAACACAATGTACATGAAACACAATGTATATGAATGATTGTGCACACCAATAAAAATAGGAAGAAAAATTGTTGCATTAACTTTTTTTTTTTAAAAAGTAGTTGTTTAGATACATAAAATCCCCAGTTACTGTTGATTGACTCAGGCTCTGGTGGCCCTCTGTGTCGGAAAGGACAGTTTTCTGCAGGGATTCCATGGCTGATTCTTCAGAAATCGATGAGCAGCCCTTTCTTCTGAGGCCCCTCCAGGTGGACTAACATCTCCAGGCTTTCATTCTGCACGCTGCCTATTTGCACAACCTAGGTACTCCTGTTTAAATATAACAAATCTCAGATGTATCCATGTTCTCACTACCTTGGTATAGGAACTCATTTAAGGAGCTCTGGTGGCCTGTTGATAAGGAGTTACGCCGCCAATCCAAAAGCACATAGTTTGAATCTGCTAGCTGTTCTGTGGGAGAAAGATGGCCAAGCTCCTCCTGTGTGATTTATGACCTCTGAAGACCTACTGGAGAGTCATCTGTGAGTCACTTCCAACGCAACTGTACTTAGCAGCAGCAGCAGCAGCAGCAGCAGCAGCAGCAGCAGCAGCAGCAGCAGCAGCAGCAGCAGCAGCAGTGGCTCAGTTAGTCATCCTAAAGGTCCAGTGGTGCCAATAGAACCGTTTCTCTCTGGCCCAGAATCTTAGTAGGAAACTGTTCAGGCTACAGGTCGTGATACATTTGTTTTCCATCCACCTGAGAGGGAGGCACATTGTGGGCTGACTCAGCACATCCTGCTGGCCCAGAATCAACAGTAACACAGAAAGATAACATGTCATTAGTTGTGTTGACAGAAGGAAGCTTCCTCTCCCTCTTGCTTATTAGTAGAGGTGCTAATGAGGAGTAAAATGCCTAACAGGCAGGAAGTGTTTCTGAGGCCCCGAGCTTGCTCTGCCCACACGCAGGACAGACAGTTGTCCTTTGCTTTAGGAAGTTAGATAGGCTCAGATACAGTTTTTCAAATAACTGATGATACTAGCTTCTGTCTAGCGAATCCTCAGCTATGACAACTCTGCCTGGCGAGACTGGTCTCTTGTGGTTTGTAGAACTTTCTTTCATTATCTGGCTTTGGGAAGTTGATCACAGAGTGCTTTGGAAATCAATCACCTTCGTCTGAGGGCCTAGTGGTAAAGAGCTGGGTTACCAACCCAAAGGCACGCTGTTTGAATCCACCTACTGCCCCATTGCAGAAAGATGAACAGTCACTCCCTGTGCACTTTACTGCCTTTGAAGTCTCCTGGATGGTCAGCTGTGAGTTGGTTCCAATTCAATGCTGCACCACCACCACCACCACAACAACAGTCCATCTTAGCAGGGAAGCTTAGCTGAAACCTACTCAGCATCATAGCAGCACACAGCCCACCTCTGGTCGACAGGTGCTGACCTGTTAGTGGCTCCTGGTGACTGCCTGCCTGCTCTCCTGGTGACTAGGCACCTGGTCAGGTTCCTTTTCATCCTCAAGTCAGCTTTCTATGGGACTTTCCCATTTTTTCTAATATAAAATCTTATTTTACAGCTAAGAAGGCTGACACTGAGCCCTTGCATACGGCTATGTAGGTGAGAATTGACTGAGCTGGGGTCCGAGGCTGATGATGCCTCCCCTCTGCTTTAGGAAGACACACTCTGCAGGGTCAGGTGAGCCTGTGGTCTTCATGCAGTGACACACTCGTGGCCCACGGTGTACTGTGCATTGTTAGGTGCACAGGTGAGTGTGCACAACTCCTGCTGTTTGTGTCAGAATTGCCTGATGGAGTCAGCCAGGTGAGAAGCCGAAGCCTCCATGGAAGTTGGTTCTAGCCTGGGCACGGGCAGGGATCCATCACAGCAGACTGGTGCCAGAGATGCGGGTTTAAGAGCAAGTGGCAAGAGATGCTGCAGGAGGTAGATGAAGTGCAGCCTCAGATGCTAGGTTAAGGAGTTTGGCTTTTGTTTTGTGGGAGGAGGAGTGTTATTGATGGAGTTGAGGCGAAGGAAATGTGTTCTTGGTATTTAGACTTGAATTTAGACAGCCTGGTGATAGTCTGTAGGGAGTTGTGCTGCTAACCCAACACCTTGTGCCTCTCCGGCACTTCAAATCCACCAGCTGCTCTGCTAGAGAAATATGGGCAATCTCCTCTCATTAGACTTAACTGCTTCAGAAGCCTAGGAGAGGGTCAGCTGTAAGTCAGTTCTGATATGACTGCAATGAGTGTGGTAGCAAACGGTCTAGAGAGAAGCGGGAGTAGGATTTAGTGACTAGATTTGGAGGGGGGAGTCTGTGGTAGGGCTGGATTAAAGAAATACTGGGGTTTTCAGTTTTAGTGACTGAGTACCATTCTCAGAAATTTGAAATAAAGGAAGGATGGGTGCAGATAAAAGGTCCAGCCTGATGGCTTTATTTTTCTCAGTTTGCTTGGTTCTACAATCAACACTCTTGGCACCAGCAGCCAGGGAATAAAAAGGACGAATTGCACTGGGAAAGGCTGCTGTCAGAGATCTTTTCAAAGTACTTGAGAACAATGATGTCAGCTTAGAGACTAAGGTGCACCTGATACAGGCCATGGTCTTTGCAGTCACTTGCTATGCAAGAGAGCTGTACAGTGACTAGGGATTATAGAAGGAGAATTGATGCCTTTGAGCTGTGGTACTGGAGAAGAATCTTAAATATACCACAGAATGCTAGGAGAACAAACAGATTAATCCAGGAGAGGGTTAAGCCAGGTTGTTCCTTGGAGGCAAGGATTCTGAAGCTTCATCTGACATAGTTTGGACATGTTACAAGATGGGATCAGTCCTTGGAGAGGGACGTCATGCTTGGGAGGGTGGAGGGACAGTGCAAGAGAGGAAGACCGTCTATGAAATGGATTAAGTGACTGGGGTAATGGGGTGTGTCGGAAACAGTAAGATTGGCCAAGAAAAGAGCAGAGTTTAGGGCTGTTGTACATAGGGTTGCTATGAGTTGCAGGCAACTCGACGGCACATAACAACAAGGATGAAATGGGGCAGGTGTGCTAGATAAGGGAAGTAGAGGTTCAGCCTAGAGTGTCTCAGGAACGATGAAGGTGGAGAGGAAGGAATGGAAAGGGTGCTGTCGTTTGAGTTTGGTGGTGTCAACCTTCATGGCTTGTGTTTTTCTCTAGACGTAGACTTAGAATGAAGTAGAATAGATGGTCAGTGGTGGTTCCATCTATAGCACCAGAGGTGATGGGATCAGAGGGGTGTGGATGAGAAAGATTTTGGAGTCTGTGTAAGTTGGACAGAAAAAGAAGAGCTTCAGCAAGCGACTTCTAGTCAGGGAGAAAATAGAGCAGGGAGGTGGACATGGCAGGGGTGGTGGCCCTGGGTGGGATTTTAGTGATGAGGATGATGTGTGAAGAGAGGCATCTTGGGTGAAGTCAGCGTTCCAGGGTGAAAGTAGGGTGCGGATCTGAGCAAGGTCCAGTGGGATGTGGATGTCAGCTAGCCTTTAGAAAGCCCCTAACTTTGTTTCTAGATTTGTGTGTGAAATGGATCAGCCCCATTAGGAGCTACAGAATCAAATGCCTGTGGGGACACACAGGCAGTGTAAGAGGATGGGTCCATATGTAGACAAACATCCAAGCAATCCAGGAGCACATGACCCATCTGAAAAGGACACTGGCCATCCACTACACCTCGTCCCTGCTAGGTAGGCATGGGGCCTGGTGGTAACTCCTTCACCAGAGGCTTTCTTAAATTGGCATTTGCACGCGAGTTTCCTACTTTTTGTGTTGACTTCTTGTGCCGCAGTTTTAAGAACACAGTGTGGGCTTTGTAAGTCTCGTTTCTAGGTGAGTTTGGCTGGGTGAGCTTGCCAGTTTGCACCCGCTGGTCTACACAGGCCTTGGCAGTTCTAGGATTGTGGATTGTGAGTTAGTTCCCAGACTCCTGGGAACACCCTACCTTCTTGGCTGTCCCCTTCAGCTTGGAGGATCGAGGTTTTAAAAAGAAAGTGCTAACCAGCTAATTAGGTTTTTAATGAGAACTGCTAGGATGTGATAGTAATCAGAAGCCTGTGGCTCAAGTGGAGGGCAGATTGTAAGGAAAGATTGGCTGGCTGCATCTGAAGCCTGTGGATCCCTAAGGCCTCATCTCTGTGTGGCGTGGCCCTCCTTGTCTCCTGGCTTTCTTCTTGACCTGCACTTCCTGTTCTGCCAAGTAATTTCCTTCTTTTCTTTTTCTTCTTTATTTTCTTCTTTGTGTAGAATTCCAGCTCTTTCAGGCAACCTCCTCCCATGTGATTAACTGCCTCTGAAAACCTGCTGGAGGGTCCCCTATTACGATTCCTGTGGTACACAACAACAACAGCAACATGATGTTCAACTCCAGTTACTTTGTGTAACTTGATCAAATTTTAAAAATTGATTTCATGGAGTTTACATTTTATATTTTATTTTCTTAGATTTTTAGACTCAGTATATTTCTCCCTATTTGAAATGTGATCACAGAGTAGTGAAACTCTTTTAAATTAAAAAAAAAGTTACATCAGCCAATGACATATGATTTTATTATTAAGTAAATGTTACCAAAGGTAATCACCTTGGGAGAGATTTCAGAACATCGTTGGAATTATACTAAGGGCACCTGCGCAAGGCCTTGTCCATTTCCAGTGCTGGAAATACTATCCCCTCTCAGAGCAGACTTAATGTTTGTGACCAGGGTCACTAGAACCAAATCTGAGTGACTCTGCTTGATAATATCATGTTGTTAGGTGCCTTCAAGCCTATGGCAGTTCACAGCAAGTCTGTGTACAGCAGATCTTGACCTTGCTCGATTCCACACCATTCTAATGGTCTGATTTGCCTTGGCTTATTGATGCAGTCACTGTGTCAGCCCATTTTCCTGAGGATCTTCTCTTTGACCCTCTCCCTTTCCCAGCATGATATCTTTTTCCTAGAACAATATGCCCAAAGTTTCATAATCCTTGTCTCTTAGGAACACCCTGGTTGCATTTCCTCCAAGACAGATTTGTTTTTGTTTTTTTGACAGTCCGTGAGATATTCAGTGCTCTGTTGCAGCACCACAATTCAAATGCATTGATGGATGTTTGGTCTTCCTTATTCGTTCATTGTCCAACTTTCAGATGCCTGCTAAGTATGGCTTACGTCAGGCGTACCTTCGTCCCTAAACTGACGTCATTGCTGTTCAGAATTTTAGGGAGATCTTTGATAGCATATTTTCCCAGTGCAACAGGTCTTTTGATTTCTTGACTGCTGTCACCACTGGTATTGATTGTGGTTCCAAGTAAAAGGAAATTGTTGACAACCTCAGTCTTTCCTCTGTTATCATGTTGCCTATTGACAATACCATAAACTGTAAAAATGAGATGTGACCTTGAAGTGCTAACTTAATGCCCATTATACTTCTGTAAGGCAGGCCATCAGGTCAATTCCAACTCATAAAGACCCTGTTGGGTGGAGTAGGACTGTCCCAGAGACTTGCCAAGGCTGTAAATCACTACTGGAAGCAGATTAGATTATCTCATCTTTCTCCCTGGGAGCAGTGGATGGGTTCACATTGCTTATGTTAACCACCACACCACCAGGGCTCTACTCAGTGAGTTTCTCAAATGTTCGAACAGAGGCAGATACGTTGGAGTAGGTAAGCGTTATTCTCTGCATTTTCAGCACGGCTATACAGACTTTGCCTCCAGCTTCCTACATTTATTAAGTGCCCCAGAATTACAGTTTTCCATTTCAGAAGACAGTTACATCTTGGAGACTTTTAGAGATAGATATATAATTTCTACTGGCCTATGAAATTCTAAAATAGATTTGGAAACCTGTGTCACTATGTTTCTTGGCCCCTTGGTGCCTGGAAACCAGGTTAGCAACCAGCAGAGTGAGTTTCCCATGTGATGATTTTTAGGAGTGACGTGCGTAGGGCTGAATGCTGGCATGCTTCTTGGACTTCCCGCCCACAACTGTACGTGCATACAAACATATAAGGATCATCACCATAGTTCTTGACCATATGTTAAATAAATTAAAAAAAAAAAAAAGAATGGGACTTCTTTTCTCTGACCTGAAACTGGCATGGACACCACCATGGGCCAGATTTACTTGTTCGTCAGAAACACCTTGGGGATTCTTAAAGCAAACAGACATGAATTCTGGAACCTCATCCACAGAGGTCCTGGTGTATTAGATTATAGTGGATCATAGGGAGGTCCAGGAATCTGTAGTTTCAGCAGGTGGCCCCAGTGCTCGAATCTGACCATCCCACATTTGGACAAGCCCTGGTGGTGCAGTGGATTCTAGTCTTATGTTCATGTCCTGTTTCCATTAGCTTGTGGTTGGATGGTTCTGGGAAGTTAATGTAACACCTCCGAGCCTCAATTTCCTCATCCTTCAAAATGAGAATGACGATGCTGGTGTGCAGAGAGATTGCGAGGATTGGAGTTAATGTAGATTATGTTAGTTATCTATGGTTGGGAATAAAAGACCATCCTCCTCTGTGTTTCTGGCATGTAACTAAACCCTAAGGATAAAGGTCACATTTCACACTTTTGTGTGTAGGTTCCGCAGTGGGACACCCTTTTGTTCTGTTTAACACTGGAACTGTGGTACAGCAGGCACTACTATAGTTCACTTAATGATTCACAGCTTGGAATTTGCCTTTCTCTTTTTTAGTCTGCCATAAGCCACACAGACACACGCACACATGTGTGTGGTCACACACACTTCCCACACACTCTTGGGGCCCAGTTGAGATCTTGTCCCCTCTCTTTCCTGTGGATCCCTGATATGGCGGAGGTTATTTATAAAGCTGCCAAGCCTCGAGGCTCTCCAGACAGTGAGAATTGGCCCCTGCTTGCCATGCCTCTAGGGGAGGAAAAGAAGGGGCCAGTTTCTGCTGGACAGACCTTGTCTCCTCTTGTATTCTTAAACATGAAAGTGGGGTCCACTGTGCACAGGTGCAGCTGTTTTGGTCCGTATGATTTCAGTCCTGGAAGACAAATGTTAATGTTTTATTTTTGTTTCCGGTGTGATCACTGTGATGCTTTGGTTTTGGCCTGTAGTACTGTCAAAACAACGTGCTTCCTATATCCTGGTTAGAAGCAGGTTTAACGAGAACCCAAGCATGTTGCTGCCTCTAGTTTTCATTTCTCGTACTTTGCAACTTTTGAAGTAGGATCACCCTACATTCTTTTCTTGCTAAGCATTTAGAATTTTAATTGAAAGTCTTGCTTTTATACCATGAGTTCTTTTGGTGAGTGCGTGAAGCAGTGCCTCTCATAGTTTTAATTTCAGAAGCACTTTTACATACAAGGGTCTTTTATCTTTAATGCATTTGACACCAGGTTCTGAGTTAGACATCTTTAACATATAAATTATGAGCCTGATAACAAAGGGCACAGTTTTTTTGTTTTCTTGTTCAGTACACTTCATTCTTAATTGGGAAATTATATTCAGGATAATTTAGACTTGGACTCCAAAGTGGATGTTAGGTTCATATTTCCTATTTCTTTTATTCCTGTTGTTGTTCAGTGCTGTTGAGTTAGAAGTGACTCCTAGCTGACCCAGCAGGATTACAGAGAATATAAATTGCATGGAAAAAGATTGCCTGTCTTTTCCTTCAGAGGAGCTGATGGATTCAAACTGCAGCACAAATCCCTACTCACTAGGCCACCAGAGTTTCCTATTTACTGAATAAGAATATGTTGTTTCATTGTTAGGTATCTTCCAGGATGAGATTGTAAGGAAATAATAGGTGTTTTAATATAGACTTGAAATTGATCCACAACAACAATAATTTTGATACTCAAACTTATTGCTGTCTAGGCAGAACTGATTCATAGCTGACCTTTCAGCAAATTTTCTGAGTCTATAAATCTCACAGGAGGAGATTGTTCATCTTTCTTCCACAGAGCGTCTGGTGGATTCGAATCGCCTGTCTTTGGGTTGACAGTGTAACTCCTTACCACTAGGTCCCCCAAGCTCCCTAATTTTGATACTGGCAGTTGATTTTTTGGGAAAGGTTTTTATTTCCAGCTGCACCCTGATTGTAGAAGTGATCAGTATGAACACTGGAGACTTTGAGAAATAGAACAATGTTTAAAGAGACAGAAGAAAAAAGTCACTTAAAATTCCCGCCTGAAATTCTAGTCCCTGATTTAGTCAGAGCCTGTGATTGCCTAAACTAGTTGTCTAAGCTGATCTCCTGCTGTTGTCAGGTGTGTCCAGAGGGCTGGCTCCTCTCCACTTTCAGCTCCACAGCGTCCACCTGGGATGTGCGTGAGTGTCAGACCCTCTGCTATCGTTTTCTGAAAGTCTTTTTCTGTTGAATTCTGAGGTTCTTGAGAAGAGGGGGCTGCCTGTGTTCTCACCCCTGCAATCTTAGCAAAATGTAGGAACTTGACAAAGAATTGTTAAATTGAAAGTGTGCATTTAGAAGTCACATAATTTAAAAGCAAAAAGATAAAAGCAATACTGTTTGGTCAGTCCATTTTCTTTCTTTTAAATGTGTATGATAAAAAGTCAGTGTCCCTTTCAGTTGTTTCTCAGGTCCCAATTCCGTTCTAAGGAGTTAGCCAGTCTTTTTGTTACTGTTTCTGGAAGTAAGATGTACAAAAAACCCCATTTGTGCAGTTATGTTTTATAATCTTCTTTTTTGAAAGCAAGTCAGATGATGGCCATGTGAATGACACGAGTAACACCACTCTTTTGGAAGTTATTTGGAAGCAATATCTGTTAAAAATGTAGTCCTCACCTGACATTCTGGGGTGGTTTTGTTGTTCTGTGTTTTTGTTTGTGTAAAGATAACTCGTTGAAGAATATTAATTCAGAATTGAGGAAAGGAAAGAAGGTGAGCACCAGTCATGGAAATGGGTGCATGCATTGTGCACATGATAGTTGTGAGGTAGTTGCAGAGAAATGAGATCAAACTGTATTAATTAAAATACATTGTCACAGAGTTACTTTCTTGATGTATGTTTTCATCAGAGACTGACTCAGATTGATTGTGGTGGAGCTGGAACCATGTCATAGTTTACCCTCCTGTGGATTTTCTAAGGCTATGAATCACATAGGAGGACGTTGTCAGTCTTTCTCCTGTACAGCAGCTGGGGGATTAAAATGTTCAGAGTGGCTTGGCCTTTGGGTTAACAGCCCACTACCCAGTGGATTATGATGTTGTTGTTGTTGTGTACCATCTTGTCACCTGTAACTCATAGCGCCCCTATGCACAAGAGCTCTGAAATGTGCCCTTTTGTGAGCCAGTCTTACTGACTCAGATACATCTACCCCAATTACCCCAGTTCTGAGTCAATCTATCTCATCCAGGATCTTCTGCTCCTGCCTTGTCCCTTCACTCTTCCAAGCATGATGTCCTTGTCTAGGGACTAGTCCCTCCTGGCCATGAGCCCAAAGTATGTGGGACAGAGTCTCAAAATCCTTGCCTCCAAGGAGAAGCTTGGGTTTATCCTCTCTAGGACAAACCTGTTAGTTCTCTCGGCAGTTCATGTTTTATTCAGCACTCTTCTGTAGCACCACAACTCAGAGGCTTCAATTCTTCTTCTGTCATCTTTGGTAACTGTCCAGCTCTCTGATGCCAAGCAAGTCATTGTGAAGACCGCGGCCTGAATCAGGCACACCTTAGTCTCTAGACTGTTATTATTGCTCTTCAACATTTTAGAGAGGTCCCTGACAGCAGCTTTCCCCAGAGTAATTAGTCTTTTGATTTGCCAAGTGTTGATTAGGGAGGTGAGAAAGTGGAAATTGTTAACAACCTCACTCTCTTTTCTATCATGGTGCTACCAGTTGGCCCAGTTGTGAGAATCTTTGTCTTCTTGATGTTGAGTTTCATTCCTTATTGACGACTACACTCCTTAACTTTTTGCAGCACATGCTTCAGGTCCCTCTCCATTTCAGCAAGCAAAGTTGTGTCATCTGCATAATGTAGGATTTTGATGAGTCTTCTTTGATGAGCCACATTCCTTCTCATAAAATCCAGCCTCCTAAATTATTTATTCCACATATAGATTTAAAAAGTATGGAGACAGGACTCATCCGTGACACACTCCTTTCCTGATTTTGAACCATGCAGTGTTTCCTTGCTCTGTTCTGAGGACTCTTTCCTGGTCTAAGTGTAGGTTTCAGTGAGCACAATCAAGTGTTCTGGGATTGCCATTCTTCTCAAAGTTAGACAGAGCCTTAGAATCCTTGCCTCCAAGGAGCAGCCTGGTTTAACCCTGTCTAGGATGAATCTGTTTGTTTTCCTAGAAGTCCATGGTACCCTCAATACTCTTCTCTAGCATCACAGCTCAAAGGCATCAGTTCTCCTTCTATCCTCCTTAGTCATTGTCCAACTCTCTGATGCGTAACAGGTGATAGCAAAGACGATAGGATACTTAATTTTTATAAAACAATGTTAAGTATGTGTAACTTTGTATATGCTTGTTTATAAATAATCTTATGTGTGGTGTGCGATATTTATGAATGAAGTTACGGGAGGGAGGAGTTAAATGAGAAAGCTCTTCTAAATTAAGTTCTCCTCTCCTTTTTTATTTAGCAATGAGACCATCGCTCTTTCCTAGAATAGATTATTGACGTGACTTGCCCAATCTGCTTTCATTCACTTTTAGGAAGTGGCAGTGAGTCCTTAATTCCTCATTCAGTCTCATTTCATAAATTCTTTGCCTCTGGAACAAGAATTATCCAAGGCTGAGCATTTTGGCGTCTTGCATTTTCAGAGATGACACCGGCCCTCACACTAGGTAAGCATGCAGAACAATGGAGAACTGGGCTCAGTGAACTCTTGTGTAGTCAGTGAAACTAGAAAATTGGCAGCAGTGATGCATATGTGGTATTCGAAGAAACTAGGTTAAAGAAAGCTGTACAGATCAGAAAGAAGCAATAATAGTGGTTGTGAAATGATAATTGAAGTGTCTTGCCAGAAAAGTGCATTTTGTCAGGAAGAGGCAGTGGTGAACTTTCAAAATGGGAAAGTACTTTGGAGAGATGATGCTTAGGCACGTTTTCTGACTTAGATAGATTTCAACATATCCCTTTGTTGCTCTTTGTATGGTACCCAAACATTTCTTGTCCTCTGGACTTTTCTGCGTTAGGCTGGTGGTATTAGCAAGGAGGAGAAGGAGGAGACAGAGACAGAGGAGTTGGTAGATAGCATCCAAGGGGTCCTTGAAAAGTTCTTGAAGAATATATTAAGTCTTCACTCTTTCTTACAGAGAAAGTATCTAAACTTTCACTAACTGAATACAGTGCAAACCCTGGAGGAACCAACTATGTTGCAATTAACACAACCCTAAATTATTGAGAGGTTCCTGTTTGCTTACATATCTGTGAAGGAGTCTGAAATCACCACTCTGCATCCAGGGGAGCTGTTTGTGTTTGAAGGAATGCATGTTACCATTCTCTCTACCCTTGAGTCCACACCACCTCTCTTTTATGTAATCTCATCTTATCCATTAAGTATTTCAAGTTCATTTATTTTGCCTGGATCTGCTTCTGTAGAGATTTTGCATTGCATGTAGGCACTCAAAGAGAGTTTTGCAATCAGGGCAGAGAACCATCACTTCCCTCATCCTGTACATAGAACTTTTATGAATGCAGTTTTGACACAGACACATGCATGTAATTACTGGATTTGTATTGTGCTTATAGTTTACTTACTAGGTATGATGTTGTTCCTGTGTACTGTCGCATTGGAACCAACTCAAAGCTGATCGGTCCATCAGGTTTTCAGAGGCAGTAAATCACGTGGGAGGAGAATGCCCACCTGTTTGCTGCATATCAGCTGGTAGATTTGAACCACATGCTTGTGAGTTGAAAGCACAAATCTTTACCACTAAACCACCAGAATTTACAGTTATTGGATATAGTTTTGAGCATATTACTTGCACTCATATTGGATTTTTAGTTTCATCAAAGTCTTACTCATGTTTGCTGCTTTGGGGCTATTGTTGTTAGGTGTCATCAAGTCAACTTCTGTTCATAGCCACCTGGGTTGTAAAAACCCTTGAAAATTGGCTTTTCTAGCCACTGGATTAAACTGTATTTGGGGGCATGGCCTCCTGCTATCCTTAATGCAGACACATGGTTTTGTAAGTTGTCAACAGCTGTGGGGCAAATATGAGAGTACTTTCCACACAGTGAGAGGAGGAGGTTATGGGGTAGAGAGAGGTGGAGGAGACTGTGGCACTGCTGTGAAGAGACTATGGCAAGGTGTAACCAGGGGAGCCCTGAAAATAAAGACCACAGTTAAAGGTTTTGATTTCTGGATGATTGAAGGAAAAGCTGACTTGTAACTACTCTGAGATAAATTCCAGTTAGAGATTTTGTTTACTGGATGATTGGAGGAAAAGATAAATTATAACTGCTCTGAGATAAAGTTTGCTAGATGATTGAGGAAACTTAGAGGCTTCTTGTATTTGTGCTGCTGAACTGAACCAGGACTTCCACTGATATGCCTTGTTAAGCTGGCGTGGGTCTGCTAGACTAAATCTGGACTTGCTTGTGAGATATTCTTTACCTTCTTCCCTCTCTAGCCTATTTCCCTAATAAACCCCACATCTTATTGGCAGGAGTTCATAAAGTTCGCTCTTAGATCACCCTCACCAAGAGTAGAGTCTATGGATAGTCTTCGTTCTCTGCACGCCAACTTTTTTTAGTGTTACAGCTCTTTTTGAATTTGTCTAGTAGGTCTTCCGGGTTTTCCCAGCAAAGTCTGTGAGTCTTGCAAAGAACATCAGACCTAATGACTGGAAAAAATAGGTGCAGGAGCACCTATTGTGACATATGTGGGGTGACATATCTGACTATGCAGCTATTTGTATGGTGTTATGGACATTATTGATGGGGACAGTTCCCCTTTATGTAGTGAGTAGAAGTCAGACTCAGCCACCCCCATGTTGCATCTGATCCTTTCACCCCTTCCTATATACAACAGATTGGAGTCCAGCCCATTATTACCTACTTGCACAATCTCCACTGTGCTTAAATCCATTGCTGCAGTCACTGTTGTCAGTCCACCTCATTAAGGGGTTTTCTCATCCTCACTGACCCTCAGCCTTTCCAAGAATGATACCCTTTTCCAAGGACTGATCTTTCTGATAACATACCCTGAATATGCTATCTTTGTATGTTGTCAGGGAGGTCTCCAGGGTTCTGTGCTTTTGTTTTATTTGGATCTACATTTCAGACTTTTACATTTCTTGGGGCTAAATAGAATTCTGTCATTAGACTAACTCATAAGCATCCTAAGTGGCACAGATGGCTTGTGTTGGTTACTGTGAGTTGGAGCAACAACAGCTAATCCAAAACATCTCCAAGTGGTGCACACAGTTTACACTTGGCTCGGGTCCGAACATGCTCCATGGCACTGTGAAAGAAAAGCCCTGGCAATTTGCTTCTGTGTAGATTCTCAAACTCATACTCCTTGCTGTCAAGTCAGCCAAGAACACTCTATACATCAATCTGCTCTGTAACACTCACAAAGGATCACTAAAAGTATTGACTAGACAATGGCAACGAAAGATTGATTCCACCCAGCAGTAGTGTGGATGAAAGGCCTGGAAATCTACTTCTAAAACATTTCAAACATCTAAAAGCTTATAGAGCTCAACAGAGTGCCCCTGCGACACTTGGGGTTGTCACGTGTCAAGGGCTGACCTGATAGTAACTAACAATAGATTCGCTTGTTGCATGGGGTAGTCTGTCGTCTGCCAAAGGTCACACTTCTCTGGCAGTTCTAATCCACCAGTTGTTCTTTGTGAGGAAGATAGAGAGTTGCCTCCTGTGCAATTGACAGCCTTGAGAGAGGGGTGGGGTGGGGTTGTTGTCTTTGTTGTTAGGTGCCATCTAGAGTCGAACATGACTCACAGTGACCCAGTGAACAAGATCTGAACCCTTTCTGTCCTGTGCCATCCTCACACTTCCTGACACACAGGAACTCACTGCAGCAGTCACCGTGTCAGTCCACCTGGTTGAGGGTCTTCCTCTCCTTCTCTGACCCTCCACCCTTCCCAACATCATGTCCTTCTCCAAGGAATAATAGCTCCTCCTAGCAACATGCCCAAAGTATGTGAGGTGAAGCCTCATCACCCTTGCCTCCAAAGAGTACTGTGACTGCTCCCTCTCCAAGACATATCTGTTCATTCTCTTGGCTGTCCATGTTCAGTGCTCTTCTCCAGCACCACAGCTCCAAGACATCAATTCTTTTTCTGTCATCCCAGTTCTAAAAGAGTTTCCCATTGTGGATGGGTTTTGGTGGAGCTCCTTGATTAAGATAGACTAGGAAGCAGTTTGGGCCATCTACTTCCTAAATAAAAGGTTTTTGAAAACCCTATGAACACTTGGGGGTGGGGTTGTTTTTGTTAAGTGCTGCCGAGTCGCTTGCGACTCAGCGACCCTATGTACAAGAGCCCTAAACTCTTCTCTGTCCTGTGCCAACCTCATAGTCTCTGACACACCTACTCCCATTACTCCAATCACTGAATCGATCCACCTCATTGAAAGTCTTCCTCTCTTGTTCTGTCCCTCCACTCTCCTAGACATGATGTCCCTCTCCAGGGACTAGTCCCTCCTTGCAACATGCCCAAAATATGTCAGATGAAGCTTCAGAATCCTTGCCTCCAAGGAGCAGCCCAGTTTCACCCTCTCCAAGACAAACCTGTTTGTACTCCTAGCAGTCTATGGTATATTCAACATTCTTCTCCAGAACCACAACTTGAAGGCATCAATTCTCTTTCCATCATCCCTAGTCAATATCTAGCTCTCTGACGCATAGCATGCAATTGCAAAGACTGTCTTCATAGAACTTCCTAGCTCAGTTCAGGAACCCTGAACGTGGAAATAAATGGACCATGAAATGAAGAAGGTAGAAACCAGAGACAGAACTTAGACTTCTATGTCAAAGTTTTTTCACCATCACGAAGTGAACCTTTGAGCTTCTATTTTCGTACCCATTCCCTGGTTGAAAGTGGAAAACCTTTACCTCATGAACTGGCTACAAGGGTACTGTGGACCAATGTGTAAAACACACATAGTATCGAGTTATGTACTTAGTAGGCTTTTTAATCAATAGTAAATATCAGTGTATTAAATTCACTAGTTAAAATACTGAGCAACGTGAAGATTTGCTATAAACTCCCAATCTTCCTAACAAACGAATCCTGGCCCCAGGAGTGAATAATGACCCTTCTCATCAGCATTCTTTGAGTTGACTGTGCTGGTTGAGCCAGTCTGGAGTGCCCACCCTCGTTGTATTCTTGAGACTCTTCTTTCTTTATTTTTGTCCAGGATACCAGAAGAAGTTTATCCGTTTACGCCGTAGCAAATTCCAGACAAGGCAAGTTATTCATAATGTGACACATGTAAGAAGTCAGATGTTGAGGCGTGTATGTATAGTAAAAAGCACAATTAAGTAAAAAGGAATAAAAGATAAATAGATACGTCTTGGGGAAGGGAGAATAAAAGTGGCACACATTGGAATAATTAACATATTGCCATGCCAAGCACATTCTAAGAGCACCCTAAGATTATTTTTTGTTCTTTCTCCAGGTGCCAGCCTTGTGTTCTCTTTATCATTCAGAGAGCACTTAAGAATCTGTCACCTGTACCAACCTCACTTTGAGCAACTGAAAGTAAAACAATTTTCCCTCTTTACCTTGTACCTATTATAATATGCAGAATTCACTGCTCAGCATTCACTGCAGAAGAGCATTTGTGCTAAAGTGGATGTCATTTGATGCTCTCTGGGTTCCTGTGTTCCACCTTTGACTCTGAACAATTTGCCTTGCTAGGCAGCGCTGGTAGCCTAGTGGGTAAAGAGTTTTACTGCCATCCCCAAAGCAGGCAGATTGAATCCACCAGCTGCTGTGCAGAAGATAGATGGACAGTCTCCTGTGTGATTTACAGCATCTGAAAACCTGCTGGAGGGTCAGCTGTGAGTTGATTCTGACTCCACTACACATCGCAGCCACAGTTTTCCTTGCTCTAACATATGCTTTTTTGACTCAGGTCAGAGACACATATGACAAAGTGGGCCCTAGTTACTTTGCCTTCATAGGCCTCTTTTTCTAGAAAAAAAAAGTTCTAAATTATACCTTAATGACTTTTACAGATATAGACCAGGCTGGAATCACTATTAGGTATTCATTATTACATTGTTGCTTCTTTTTATTTGAGAAGAAATGAAAGCTTTTTTGGCCTGTTTTTGTAAGTAAACATTTATTGGGCACAACCATTACATTTTCTTTTTAAAAAAGCATATTATCTATGCAAAATTAAGTAGTTGAAACAAAAACTTATAACCACCAAAAAATAGTTATCTTTCTTTTTAAAATGTCTCCACCCCACCATTTTATTTTCCTTTTTAAGAATGTATGCCAATACCTGCTTTACAATGAAAGTTATACAAGTGTTTAGGTCTTTTGTTCATAGGGCCACTATGAGTCGTCTGTGACTTGACAGCACTTTACAACAACAACCTGCTTTACGTTTTCATACAAGTCACAGTGAGCCTTTAGTAAAGTAATCCTAGCCAGTTTCTTCTTACCTATTATTTGCTGGCCTGTTTCCCTCCTGTGTGCTGTCCCAGCTAAGCTCACTGCCCTGCCTTTTCTTGGAGGGCCCTCTTTTCTTTGCTTTTCAGAGTTGGTGACTGTCTTAAGCTTTCTAAGCCCTGTTAGGATTTTGTTCATTATCTTTTTCTATCCTCTCTCCTCCTTTAAAAAAAAATATAGTTTGGATGAAAGTTTAGAGAGCAGATTCATTTTTCAGTCATCAGTTTCTGCAGTGTATTTGTGACACTGGTTGCAGTTTGCCTGTGTAACAGGATTCTTTCCACTTCCTCCCTGGATTCCCCTGGCCTTCAGTGGGACACTTGGCTTTGATTCCCAGCCAGTACCCTACCCTGAGTCCATTTGTTCTTTCTTGTCCTTTGCTGGCTCCTGAACTTTTGTTTCTGGGGCAAATACTGCATTTTTCATCTTCTAAAATTGGTCATTCTGAGTAGCATGCTTCTCATGGCTGTTGTTTATTTTATAGGTTAGTCTGTGGTTTGGCTGAAAGGTGATTCCTGGGGGTGGGTTATAAATAATCTCAGGGGTTCCACTTAGCTCTGTCAGACCCAGTAAGTTTGGGCTTCTGTGTTTGGATTTTGTTCTATATTTTTTCCTTTTTTTCTGTTCGGGACCTTCCATTGTGATCTCCATTAGAACTGTTGGTAAAATTAAAACTGTTTTGAAGGTCCCTGGGAGCGTCATGGTGGGGATCTTCTGGCATTGTTTGTAGCTAGCTGCCTTGCTAACCCAAAGACTGTGCTTTTCTGGTGGTTCAAATCCCCCAGCAGCTCCTTGGGAGAAAGATGGGCATTCTCCTCTCATTCATTTTACAGCCTCCGAAACCCGATGGAGAGTCAGCTGTGAGTCGGAACTGACTTGTTGGCAATGAGAGAGAGAGCATGGTCATAGGCGCTCGGCACTGTGCCTCCTGACATCAGTGCTGAGCTGCCTGGATTGGGCTTCTATGATTCCTGTTACTGAGATTTTGGGAATTGGGTTTTTGGTGAACTGTCATCCAGTTAGCTCCTAACTCATGGTGACCCCATGCACTGTGGAAGGAAATGCTACCCGATCATGCGCCAGCCCAAGATTGATAACAGATCTGACTGTTGGCATCTGTTGGGTTTTTTCCCCCAAGTGACTGATATTTCAAAGCAACTTGTCAGGCATTTCTCCCTCCTATCCATCTTAGTCTGGAAGCTCTACTGAAACCAGTTCATCACTATAGCGGCAGACAAGCCTCCAGTAGGTGGTGGCTGGACATTAGGTGCATTGGCCAGGAATCAAACCCACGTTTACAGTATGGAAGACACAAATTCTACCACTGACTCCTCATGGCCCCCTCGCATGCTAAAACAGGGAAATTTACTGTTGTGCAGTTTCTCTATTTTGTATCTTCATTTGTTCTGAGAATTTTTGGATGGTCTAAATTGCTGAGAAGAAATCACTGATTGTTTTCTATAGACATTCTCTACTTCGTCCTAGTCTCCTTGGTAGCCTTGCTCAGAATCATAGAACTCCTGGCTGGCAAGG
Organism: Elephantulus edwardii; assembly: GCF_000299155.1. NCBI lineage: Eukaryota > Metazoa > Chordata > Mammalia > Macroscelidea > Macroscelididae > Elephantulus > Elephantulus edwardii. Next base: position 1,205,023 of record NW_006399874.1, read on the forward strand.
GGTAATCTCTCTTCTCCTACCCCCAGTAACTTGCTCAGACTTTGTGAGAATGATGATGCTATTTGAGAATGACTTTGGAAAGCTTCAAGGATAACGCTTTATTTTTTTATTTTTTTTTTTTACTATAATGTACTTAAACACACATACTCACCCCCACCCCTTACCCCACTCCCAAATACTGTGGGCTTCTTCCATTCTTTTCCTTTATTGTGTGAGGCAGTCTTTAGTGTTTAGGGTTACATCAGTGGGGTTTTTGGAGAAGAAAACTTGCTAAAGAAAATTTAATTACTGCACTTGGCATGCAGTGAGAGACCTTATTTCTTTGTTCTTACCCCAGCTGTGTATTTCCACGTCCCATAAGAACAGCTCATCCACTGTTAAAGTGTCAGGTGGCTAGTGAGGAGCAAAGATGCTTGACAAGAAGAACATAGCAATCAAGTGAGGAAAATTGCAGAGGAGTTGGGGAGGATCCAGCAATAGCAAAGACTCTCATGCCAGACAGACACTCAGGAACATTCTTTCCTCTTGCCTCTTGAGCATTTTAGAAGATGGGCAATGCTGAAATAAAAGTCCACGTAATGACAGAGAAAGTGCAAATTAATGAAAGACACTTGGAATGGAGGAGGTCAAGGAGGACTAAGAGGTGATTTATTCCATAGTTGAGGACTAAGAGGTGATTTATTCCATAGTTGTGACTGTACCTTAATGTGGAAGACAGCATTGGCTTTTTTTTTTTAAGTTTGCAGTATGGTATTTTAATAGTGTTCCAGTCTTTATCAATCATTTTCTTTGCATAATACAATAATAACAATGGAATTTTTAGACCAATACTTACGCAGACAATGTAGCAGTTACCTTTAAATGAAACAACAACAACACCACACACACACACACACACACACACACACACACACACCCATTAACAAACAGGCACTTGTTGTATATGTGACCATATATTTTTACATTTGCAAATAATGAAACTCACATGGGTTGTAAGGATTGCTTCTGGTTTTTAATATTGGGCAAAGCACAAATACAAAATGTGCTTGATAGCTTTGGCCTTTTAACAGCCAAGAAAGGTGTTGTCATTTCCATTATCTTCATGAGCATGACTTCGAGCAGTCAGTGAACCTTTCAGTGCTTAGGTAATTGCTGGGCAGCGAGCCAGGTCCTACCTGTGTGGACAGTGAAGCAGGGGGTTTGGATTGTGGTTCATTCAGGATTACCAGAAAAATGGCCATCACATCTGCTACTGGCAAAATACTGCAATCTGATTTACTATAACAAAACTCTTGTTCACCACTTTCCCCCTTCTACATCCTAGTGGAATATGCTTCTATATAATGTGAGAAATGAATGTTTTTTTCCCCTCTTTTTTTTAAAAAAAATTTTATT
>NW_006399874.1:1206542-1208352 GCF_000299155.1 Elephantulus edwardii
ACCGTCCGCCTCTGGGATTGTAGTTGCAGCTCCTTGCCACTAGGCCACCAGAGCTCCCCCGAGAAATGAATGTTTGCGCAGAGAGATCATTCTCTTTGGCTTCTTTTCTCTTTCTGTGACTTCGTACAGACCTTTAACCCACATGTGTCATTTTAGGAGCCACAAGTATGTTCCTGTCTGTGGGGAAGGCTGAGCCTGGTTAAGGCATAAGCGTCTCTCTTATCTTAGAAAGGGTGGCTAGAACAAGCATTTTTTCAGGCCTTTCCAGTTTGACCATCAGATTCATACCAAAATTAAACTGAACGTGAGACTTTATTACTCAACTTAGAGTTGCCTCAAATCCTTGTGTTCCCCTGATGCTCCCTGTTGAAGCTGCAGCTAGCCTGCTCTTGTTTGCAAACATCACACCCCTTCATTTGGATGGCCGTTCTCACTCATAGTACTGTTCTCATCTTAGAGGCTAATTTGAAATATTTTTAGCTTAGAGTAGGATGGAACTGAATTGTCCATGTAGAAATTGTTGAGTATCTATGTTTTGCCTGTGTGTTTTCAATCACAAAGAGAAAAAAAAAAAGAATAAAAGAGAGTAGAAAACTTCTTTTAACATGGAAAATATTGATGACAATCAATTTAAATTCCTTAATATGTAAAAGTTCTTTGTAATTCACAAGGCAGGGACATGAGTCTTTTCATTAAAACTGAATTTATTGTGGATGTATTTGGATGATGATAACTTGATGATATTGTCTTACAGAGATCTTACGTTTCTCCATTACCTGTGAAAAGTAGTGCCATGCTTTTCACTACTTCTGATTTACAGAAGATGTGACATCTAACCTGGATTTTAGATGTTCTCTTATGACCCTAGAAAGCCTGTAGATTGCTTTCCTGCTTCTTGCAAACACTGTACTTGGTGCTCGTTAATTATAGGCCAAAGTGCATACCACAGTTGTTATCTTAAGAATGCTGGTAAAAACTGTGTGGGAGGAGAATGTGCATGGAAATTGAACTTGCAGGATCTTAAGGTCAGGAGGACTTTGTCTATCAATCTCCCATCTCATTCTTTAGTTCCCTTCATAAAGCTGCCCTATGTGGTTATCTGATCTGTGCTTGAATACAGATTTCCTTATATCCACAGAGGTCTAGGGAGCCCTAGTGGCCAGAGACTTGCAGTTTGAATCCACCCACTGTGTTCCACGGGAGAAAGACAGGCAGTCTCCTCCTGCAATTTACTGCCTCTGAAAACGTAGTAGAGTTTTCTTAGCTATGAGTTGGTTCTAACTCTGTAGCCCTTAACCGCAACACAGAGGATTCTCCAAATTTTACTTCAATATATGTTGTTGTTGAGTGCCATCAAGCCATAGATGACTTATAGCAACCCTATGAACAAAAGACCTGAACACTTGTATAACTTTCATCATTTCTCTAAGTTCATAGAGTTTCTGGAGGCAAGCTATTTTAGAAATGGATGCAACTCCTACTTCCAAGCCTGTTTTAATAGGGGAGCTCCACCAACCACTGTCTACCACGTGTAACCATTATCACATTTGACACATCAGTGTTTAGTATCCCAGCAACCATGTGTTACCTCTATACAGCAAATTGAGAGACCAGGGCTGTACCACTTAGAAGAATGTTTGACCAAAAACAATTAAAACCAGGCCTGAGGGCCGCAGATTAGAATCACCTGCCTTTGGTGTGATAGCATAATTTCTATCCACTAGGCCAACAGAACTCTATGACTCACAACAACTCTATAAACAAGAGCTGAAGCTGAACTTCAATATATAGAACCCCCCCCCCCCCCCCC
>NW_006399874.1:1208452-1255091 GCF_000299155.1 Elephantulus edwardii
TCCTGGCCATTAGACTGCATTGAAGGGCATTAGTCCTTTTACTTTAGCATGTGACAGGCTTTTAAATAGTCAGAGTTCTTAGTAAATCTCTGCATCAAACAACCTCTTTCAGTCTAGTAGACATGACTTGATATCAGCTCTTGCTTTGCTTTTCTGATTGCTGAGTGTGTTTCCGTATCTTATCATTCTTTTGCCTGGCAGTCTTATGTGGGAATGGGCATGGAATTTTCTCAGCATTTGTTTTGGGTGGTTCTTAGATGTCCTTTATAATGGCAGTGGACTCCAGCTCTTGAAAGTATAATGGGAGGAGCAGTGCACATCAGATGGAGAGATGGATATGCAGATGAAGAAATCTTTGAAACATTTCCCAATTCTAACAGTTCATTGTTTTATGTAAGAATATAACAACTGTATAGAGAGACCTGGGAGTTGGGGTGGTCTTAACTCCCCCCCGCCCACTTCTCCAAGTACTCTTAGGCAAGGAAGGCACCTGTAGGCAAGCTTAGTTTTCTCCCTTAGCATTTGGTGAGTTCTCTCTACTGCTACGTTGTGGTTTTGTTTTCATTTTTTAAATGAAAAAGAACACTGGGAACTGGCACATAAGTTATTTATTTGAAAAATAATCTTATAAAATTGTGAATATTCCTTGAGTTGGAGAAATGAGGAAAAAGACACTCTAAAGAGAATTGTGACCTTCCAGAAAAAGACCACTTCTGCACATATAGTTAGAAGTTGTACTTTGTCATCATCATTCAGGAAAAAGCAGTGCATTCAGTAGTGGAGGAGAAAAGGAAGCTGGGGTTTGAGGAGAAAGGAATCTGGGTTCTGGGTTCAGCACTCTCTTCTGACCAGCTGGTTTCCATATCTCTAAGAATTGATGTCTTCGAATGGTTGTGTTGATGGAGAACATTGGGTCTACCATTGACTGCCAAAAGAACAGGGAGATCCATCATGGAAGAAGTACAGCCAGAGTGCTTCTTAGAAGCAAGGATGGTGAGTCTTTATCTTACTTACTTGGATATTGTTGCTGTCAGTTTGACAGCAATTGAAAAGTGACACCCTGATGGGGGTAAGCACAATGGAGATACACCACTGTGAGTGCGGATCAGAGAGTCAATCCAGCTCTATTTTATTGGGATCTGCAGTGCACTTGTATACAAACAGGTATAAACAGGAAGACAGGATAGGGTGGTCATATAGATGTGGGTATGTGGATTGGTTAGGAGAACCTCAGCCTCATAGGGACCACTCCCAGCTCAACAAATGTGGCAGCTGTCTTCTCAGGTGGCGAGCTTTCTCAAGCCAGTACAGCCAAACACAGGGGAGCTTTCTCTACCCCATATTAAAGACCACTGGGAGGCTTGCACTTATCTGGAGATTAGGTGATCTGTCCTGGCCAGAGATACACACCCCCTTCCTCCCCAATATGCCACAACAGGACATATTATTAGGAAGAGCCAGGCCCTAAAAAAAAGACACCATATTTGGCAAAGGTGAAAGTCAGCTAAAGAGGGGAGGACCCCCCAATGAAATGGACGATGCAGTGACTGCAGCAAAAGGCAAGCACAGTGGAAGTTGTGAGGAGGTACAGGATTGGGCAGGGTTTCATTTTACTGTACATAGGGTCACTGTGAGTAGTAACCAACTCAATGACACACAATGACAACAACAACAGATGCATAATAAGATCAGTTCTAGAACTGTGTCTTCTGAATACTTATATAAGTCACTTCCGGGCTTTGTAAACAGTATTCGTCCCACTCTGGCCTTGCTGCCTCAAAACTTCATTAGTTTGGAGTCCAGGAACCCAACACGGATGCAGCACTGGTTTATTGGGGCAGGAAATGGGAAAGCTCTTACAACCTTGTTGTTGTTGTTAGGGGCCCTTGAGTCAAGTACACCTCATAGCGACCCTGTGAACAAAAGCTCTGAACCCTGTTCTATCCTGTGCCATCCTCACAATTCCCAACACAGAGGAGCCCATTGTAACCCATGTCAATCCACCTGGTTGTAGGTCATCCTCTCTTTTGCTGACCCTCTACTCTCCCCAGCATCATCATGTTCTCCAAGGAACAGCCTCTCCTAGCAACATGCCCAAAGTATGCCCTCATCATTCTTGCATCCAAGGAGCACTCCAGCTGCATCCTCTCCAACATATATCCATTTGTTCTCTTGGCCGTCCATGGGATGTTCAGTGCTCTTCTCCAATAACACAGCTCAAAGGCATCAATTCTTTTCCTCTCATCCTTGTTCATTGTCCAGCTCTCAGATGCATAGGCCTGAATTACAGCCTTAAACTAGGTAATTTTTAAATTGCTTTTGAGTTCTAAAATTAGGGGGTTTATATTCTTTTATACATATTATTGTGTTTTTATGGTGTACACTCTTACAGCTTGGCCTTTCTATTGATGAACTCTTTAGTGTTCCTAAAAAAGCTTAAGAGTTAAAAGAAGGTTGTTGCTGCCTTTTTTTCATCCAAATAACTTAGAGGCTGAATTTCCTAAATGCTCTGCAGGCAGAGAAATGACAGGATCATGGTATCCATTCTTCTCTTTAAGGAGATCTGATGCCAAAGTGATTAAAGCATTTCCTGCCAACTGAATAGTCAGTCACTGGCTTGAGGCCACCAGCTGCTCCTTAGGAGAAACAAATGAGAGGCTGCTTCCATAAAGATTATAGCCTTGGAGTTATCCATTCACTTAGTTCATCACTTTAACCTGTTGTTGAATATTGTGGAGTTGGAACTCACCCATAACTGATCCTGTAGTGGGTTTTCAGAGAGAATAAATAACATGGGAAGAGATTGTCCATCCTTCTTCCACAGAGCAGCTGGTAGATTCCAAGTAAGTGCCTTTGGAGTTGCAGCACAGTTTCTTACCACTTGGCCACCAGAGCTCCCTTCACTTTAGCCTAATATTTGTGATGTTGAGGGTTTATTGTTCAAAATGGCTTCCCTTTGCATTGACTGACAATGTTGTGTAGATGGGTGGGAGTATGCAAACAGGGTGTATTTGTCTATCCACAACGGGATTGACTTGTCTTACCTGTTCACAAGGGGATTGGCTAGGCTGGCTATTAAATTGAGCGGCTCCATGAGCAGAATTTGAGAACTTCACCACCAGAAAAGAAGCAGGAGACTACAACTCGTCCTTTGGTGCCAGAGATTCATGCGCCTGTCAGACCAGGAACTGTGGGAGCAGCAGCCAAAGTAGCGTCAGCAGAGAATCAGAGATCTGATGTGAGACGGAGGGCATCTTGGAACTGCTACCCCATGGAACCAGAACTAGGAACCTTTGCTCAAGTTTGTCGTTCAACTGGGGTTGGGGGTGGAGGGTCGGAAGATAGGGCAGTGAGGAAGAGCCAGAACTGGCAGGACTGAGAACTTTGTAATGTCGGCCTAAAGCCATAAGGCTCAAGGCTGAGGTACCTATGAGCACATTTCGGAAGCTGTCCCTACTATATTCTTTTACTAACTAGAATTAGAACCTACGACTTCCTAGATGTGATTCTGTGTGGTCTTTGAGCAATCCCATCGGATGTCAGACCCAGCAGAACAGTAGGATTGGTGTTGGGTTAAAGAACTAGGTGAGCACAGGCTACATGGGAATTGTTTTTGTGTTGTGCCTACTGTTTACAGTTCACCTTTGTGGAGTCAGTGAAGGTCAGATAGTGCAATCCCCATGTGACAGAATCTTTTTTAGTTCACCACTTTAACGTAGTATTTCTGACTGAATCTTATTTTTAATTCTCATCTTCACTCAAGAGGCTTTTAAAAAAAAAAAAAACACAAAACCAACCAAACCAACAACCCACAACAAAACAAAACAAAACAAACCCCAGCACATTGCCGTTGTACAGGAACTGACTCATCGCTGGCCCTCCAGTGGATTTCCAGAGGCTGTAAATCTTGTGGGAAGAGATTGCTCGTCTTTCTCCCCTACCACCAGAGGTGGATTCAGGCTACCAGAGAGGTGCCCACACCTTTGGGTTGGAGTATAGCTCCGTCCTTTTGAGGCTGCCAGTGAAGCTTTCTGGGCACATTTTATTTCCTAATTACACTTTACCTGATGACATTTAAAAAAAAATATTTATTGTGTTTTAAGTGGAAGTTTATGGAGCAAATTAGATTTATAGAGCAAATTAGACTCCCATTTAATAATCTACTCAAATTGCTCGCTGACATTAGTTACAATTTTTGTAATGTGTCCATTCTCATTATTCCCATTCTCTATGCTCTTTTCCCATTTATATCATTTTCCTGTCCCTGTTTGCCTTCTCATCTTTGTGTTTGGAGAAAATGCTTTTGGGCACATTTCCATTGGGTGGTAATGTTGATTTTTGAAAAGCCAGTCTATTTGGGTGAAAGATGACATCTAGGTATGGCTTCAGTTACAAGTTAAAAGGGTGATAGTTTTTAAAGTTCTAGTCTCTGTCAGGTGAGTAAGTGTGGCTTGTTTAAGGAATTTGAGTTTTGTTCTACAGTTTTCTCTCATTTTCTCCTGGACATTTCAGCTGTGTCCTTGGTCAGTTTGCTTGGTAGCCTTCTGATTCTTCTGGTCTCAGTCTGGAAGTGACTGCCATCCCTGTGAGCTAGCAGTACTCTAGACTGGTTCCTTCCTTCAATTTTTATTACCCCACCCCTAACTCCATTTTAATAGGTCCCATATATTGTATATCTGCTGTGTTATGCTTATGTCTGCTTATGTATGTATGTCTTGTAGTGATGGCTAAGTTGTCATTTTGGTGTTTTGGGTTTTTTTTAACCATATTTTTTAATCAGTTTTCATCCTCTTGGGTATAGTCTGTATAGAGTTGGGATACTGACGGAAAGGCAGTAACTCTGGTTTGCATACATCAGTGGCTCTGAAGTAGAACGATGGACAGTTTCTTCACATGTGAAATTGTTGTGTGCCTCATAGCTAACCCTCCAGCAGGCTTTCAGAGCCTATAAGTTGCATAGGTGGAGATTGCCTATCTTTCTTGCATAGAAGAGCTGATGGATTCCAGCTAGGCCACCAGTGTTCCCACATGGGAACTTTCAGCCTCTGAAAACCCACTGGAAGGTAGGCTAGAATCTTATTCTGGCTTGATGTCAATGATTTGAGTTTTAGGTCTGTTAACAACAAATGCTTTAACTAGCGTTCCTCATCCTGATCCATTTTAGACAAGACAGTACCTGGTCACCCCCTACATCCAGGTGATTTTAATTTATAGCCAAGGTGGAGACCTAATTAGAGTCTCAACTGGGTTGTGTTTGGAAAGGCCATTTGAAGTAGTTGTGTTGTGGCGGCAGGGACATTGGGCTTGGCAGCCAGGGTGGCTTGTTTTAAGGTGTGGCATTGAGCCTTTGTGTTTCATGTTACCTTCCTGAACATTATTTCATAGTAGCATTGGGTGACCAGTATTTCAGAAACTTGCCCAGTCGTGGAATTAACTGGAAGAACTTGTTAAATAGATTCCTAAACCTACTTACCTGGAGATTATGCATTAATAGATGTGAAGTGGGTCCCTGAGATCATTAATATTAATAATTACCTCAGTAAGTCTTAGAATCTGAATTCATTCTCCTCACCTTATTTTCCTGACAGGGATTGTGGGACTGGGACTTGGGGTTGCTTGCAAAGCAAAAACATGTTCTAAATGTTGGAAGTAAGACCACATCTTCTAAAAAAAGAGTTAAAATAAGGTCTTGTTACTTTACGAAAAAGTGAGGAACACAGTGATATGTATAATGTGGGCCATGGTTCAAGTCCATCTGCTGCTCCTTGGCAGAAATGTGGGTGGTTAACTCCCGTGAGAGTTACTGCTTCTCAAAACCCCCTGGAGAGTCACCTGTGTTGGAGGATTCCACTTTTTGGTACACAACAATGACAATTAATGTTGTAAAGGCCCAGAGACAGAATGCTTTGAGGGAATAGCTTTAATTTTTTAAAAATTCTGCTAAGTGTAGTAATGTAATCATTGATTTATTATGGCTATCTATTTTTTTTACCATCTTAGTATTATTACTACATACAAGGTTGTAGTGCGTTATTATCAGCATTTGTTGATGTTATTTTTAGATAGTCACACACATATGTGAAAAATTAGATTTATAAAGATTCTGAGAATAAAAGGCAGTAATAATGAAAATTGGACAAAAAGATGATCTTAAACTTAGAATTGACTTAGGAAGGAATTCTTGGAACAGAACCCCATTGTAAATCAGGGACCACCCCTGAAACAAAGCATTTACCATTTAAAGAATATTTAACATGTTCAATTCAGGTACATTCATTCTGTTTTTCAAGTGTGTGGCCATGACCACTATCCATTTCCAGATTATGCCTCCATCATTAACAGAAATTAGGTGTCTGCTGAATGGTGATGTCTGCCTCTTTCCCCCTCTTTGCAGCTCCTAGTAACTATTAATAAACTTTGGTCCCTCTATGTTTTCTTGTTTCATGTAAACAAGATGGTAGAACGTTTCTTTTTGGGACTTACTTGATTCACTCAGCACAATGTTTTTAAGATTCAGCCATGCTGTAGTACAATAGCATAACTTCATTTCTTTTTATGGCTAACACTCCAGTGGATGCATATACTACTTTAGTTTATCCATTTGCTAGTTGTTGGACGCTTGGATTATTTGCACCTTTTGGTGAATAGTGCTACAGTGAACACTGGTGTACATGCGTTTGTGATATAGAATGCTTTCCTATTATTACATCCCACCGGCACAACCACTCGGTGAGCCTTCAGTTGTTATGAATTGACCTTTAGAAAGGCAAGATGACATGTACAGCACAGAGCCACACCTTCACCCCCACTTGCTGCCTGCAAGTTCAGTGCCCTTTCTATCACAGTCAACCAATGGCCTTTCCACCTTGTTCCCACGTCTGTGGATCGATGCATACCATGTTCTAGCCCAGTGAATCATGCACTACTCACTATGCTTCACTGTTCCTGATAACCTTTACTTAGTTATCAATCTCTTACTCACCCTCTCATGCCACGGCTTCTCTGAAATGAAATTCCCTGCACATAATCACAACTGTTACTGTCTACTGTTGAGCTGGAACACAACTGGCCCTCTAGCAGGTTCTCAGAGGTAGCAAATCACCCAAGAGGAGATAACTTATCCTTCTCTCACAGAGCAGCTGATGGATTCAAACCATAAGTATTTGGTCTGACAACACAGCTCCTTAGCATTAGGCCACCAGAGCTCCTTGCATCATCACAACTGCTTGCCTTAAGATATCAAACCACCATTACGACCCAGCATTTCCAATATTAGGCTTGTATTACTCATAGCTCACTGGGTGGTTGTGCTAGGAAAATTATATATATATAAAGATAAGCTCCCTAGACCTACAGAAATGTTAGTCATGATTTTTAAAATGTGCCCATGTTAAGGAGAGCCATGAATGTAAAACTAGGAGGTTATGCCCTGTCCTGCAAATAGGAGGAAGCCTTTGAGAAGACATCTTTCTACTGCACTGTGGGTTGAGTAGACTTTTACAGGCTTCCCTGACGACTTAATGATAATATGAATTGTTTCCATGCATATGAGACTGCATTCTGAGTTTCCAACTCTGACCTACAAATGAATGTTTGGAACATCCACTTGAGAGGTTGGAGGTAGATAGTTCAAAGGCTAAGGAAAAAAAGAAATCATGGGGAATTTGCCCTGCTTGCTTCTCTTCCTTTTCACAACTGTAATCACTGGCTGTTGCATGTTATTTGTCATCATGAGTGCTTAAGACTTTGCTGCCAGTTATGCTCAGGGCCTGGGCTGGGACAGCAGAGTCCCGACGCCTAGGACAGCGCCCACCTGGGTCTGAGCCAGCCCATCACTTGAGGAGCTGGCCTGACCTGCCTTGGGTGAGGTGCACAGCCACCTCTCTGGTGGAGCTCCCAGGCTGTGCTCCCACCCCACATTCCGTTTGTATCCACTGCAGGCCCTCCTTTCTTGACTGACTTTGCATTTCTTCACCTCCCTGAGACCTTCCCATACACATTTTAGTTCACCTACTTTGTTTTGGGTAATTTGATCAGTCTGAAATACTTTTTAATGAATTTACTTGCTGTGTGTGGTAAAGAGCTTGAGTCCTTAGCACACTGTGAGCTACTAGACACATTAAGAAGCATTTGAGGGCTCTTCTTCCGTCCCTTTGCTCATTGGTCCTAGAGCTGTAGTGATTTCTGTGTATAATGCATTTTTGTTTTCTGACTTTCCCATACCTTTTGAAATATGAAAGTTTTAAAATGGATTATTGCTTAGTACCTTGCCCTATCCTAACAATATGCTCACAGGATAGCCAGTTGTTATATTTGGATCTTTCTTAGGTTTAAAAAGATGATTGTTAGCTCAACCAAATGAATATGGATTTCTTTGCTAAAAAGGAGTAAACTTCTGTTGCCTACAGCTTATTGGTAAGATCGGCCCTTTCCTAGTTCTAAACTGATCTTCAAATAAAACTGTTCTTCAATAAAACAAACAAAAACCACCAAAAGAAACTTGGATATATGTAGGCCGGCATGTGGTAGATTAATCATAATCATCATTATCATAAGAGCTAATGTATGTTAAGGACTCATCTGCCAGGCACTGTTGTAAGTACTTATATTCACTCATATAAACATAACAGTTCTGAGAAGGAACTCAGGTGACCTAATGGTTAAGTGCTTAGCTGCTAACCAGAAAGTTGGCAGTTTGAGAGAAAGAGTGAGTGGTCTACCCCTAAACAGTTTACAATCGAGAAAACTTTATAAAGCAGTTCTACCCTGCTTTGTATCAAGAGAGTACTGGTGGCCTAGTGGCAAGAAGCTGTGCTGCAATCCTGAAGGCACATAGTTCAAATCCATCAGCTGCTCCACAAAAGGATGGACAGTCTCCTCCCATGCGATTAGTAGCTAAGAGAATACCCCGACCCCTTTTCTTTATGAATCAGGGTGAAGTTTCTCTGAAGGAGGAGTGATAGGGAATGGCAAAGGACACACTGACAAAGGAGATTAATCAGAATTGGCTTTGACAAGCACTGTGGCAATTGGACAATTAAAAGACTTTCAAGGGGAGAAGAAAAAGAAGAACGAGCTGGGGAGGAGGGTTAGAGAAAATAGTGCAACAGTGAATGATTGAAAACACCAAATCTAAATGTTCATTCAAATTAATAAAATTTAATAAAAACAAACAAACAAACAAACAAACAAAAAACCCACTGGAGGGTCAGCTAGAGGTCGATTCTGACTTGACGGCACATAATTAACATCAACAACAACCCTTTTTAAAGGGGTCAGTCTCTGTGGGTCAAAATCAACTTGATGGCACACATTCTATAAGGTTTATTTACTGTTTCCTCAATTTTACAGATCAGGGAGATGCAAGTAAAGCATAAGGATGTTAATCAGCTTGTGTGAGGTCACACTAACAGCTGGTGACTTGAGGAGCTGGGATTGCAGACTTTGGACTCCACAGTACAGTAGATGTGGACTGAGGGCATGGGTCCTGGTCGTGACCCTTAGACCCATGTAACCCCGGCTTAAGTACTACTAGCCTCTCTGTGCTTCAGTTTCATTGTTTGCAAGATCAGAGTAACTGCCTTGCTTCAAGGATTTTTTTTTAAATTAATTGAAATAATTTATACAGAGTCTCAATCCCTAGCCTGGCACCGTGGGAGAAGTTAATTATTTAAAAATTTTGCAAATTCATTATTTAAAAATTTTAGAAATTCATTTGTGAAGAGTCACTCTTTTGAATCACTCCGGTGTAGTCCTTAGGGAGTTTGTTGGTAAGCCAAAGATAACGAGTGCCTTCTCTAGATCAAACCCACCAGCAACTCAGTGGGGGGAAAAGATGGACAAGCTCCTCCCATGTGATTAATAGCCACTGAAAGCACGCTGGAGGGTCAGCTATGAGTAATGGTTGGTTTTGGTCTTCGTAAGGAGTCAAATGTAAAGTTTTTGAAATTAGACTTTTTAAAATCTAGACTACTAATAGAGCATTTTAACTTTAAATTGCTTTAGCCCATACTCAATTGATAGGGGAGATGCCATGATCATGAAGATGTTTTTCATAGGGCGAGGCGTATCCATTGCACTCTGGATATACTGACCTCTACGATTTCCCCAAATGTGAGAAACTCAACTGCATAATTTGTGGTAACAGGGGGGACTGCGTACACATTTTCCTTAAGAAAACAAACAAACAAAAATTGCTTTATCCCAGGCATGAGATATTCTTCCGTATAAGGAGCCTTTGATAAGTCATGAACCTGAAACGCCATGCTGTAGTAGGCACTTTCCAGAGAGAGCGGTAGGCAGGTGTGGCAGGACAGCATCAGCTCCTGATTGATGCTCACCATAAGGTACAGTGAGCCATGATGCTAGTAGTCTCATGATACACATCTGAAGAACAACTGGACTCATAGCTAAAAGTAGGAGGCTGAGAAGTGGTAGCAGGGAAGCCACAGAGACCATCTTGCCAACCACCCACGTCAGAAGCTTGCCCTGGGAACTCATGTACATCTGTCCATGCCATTTCCTGAAGTATGGGACCCAAAATAATGCTCTTATTCCTTGTACTTCACTTTGGGATTCATGTGTGGCAGTTTCGTAGAGGATTGTAGAATATAACCCTATACAATTATATAGTAACCTGTTGTTATTATGTGCCGTCGAGTCATGTGCCTGTGACTCAGCAACCCTATGTACAACAGCCCTAAACCTTGCTCTATCCTGTGCCAATCTTATTGTCTCCGACACACATCCCCATTACCTCAGTCACTGAATCAATCCATCTCATCGAAGGTCTTCCTCTTCTGGGCTGTCCCTCCACCCTCCCAAGCATGGCATCCCTCTCCAAGGACTTATCCTGCCTTGTAACATGTCCTAAGTATGTCAGACGAAGCTTCGGAATCCTTGCCTCCAAAGAGCAGCCTGGCTTCACCCTCTCCAGGACAAACTTGTTTTTTCTCTTAGCAGTCCATGGTTTATTCAATACTCTTGTCCAGCACCACAGCTCAAAGGCATCAATTCGCCTTCTGTCATCCCTGTCCAGCTTTCTGATGCATAGCAGGTAATTGCAAAGACCATGGTCTCTATCAGGCACACCTTAGTCTCCAGACTGACATCGTTGCTCTTCAATATTTTCAAGAGGTCTCTGACAGTAGATTTTCCTTTTAATTTCCTGGCTGCTGGTGCCAAGAGTGCTGATTGTAGAGCCAAGCAGACTGAAGCTATTAACAATCTCAATTTCTTCGCCATCCTGTAGGATTGCTATATTCCCTTGCCTGTGAATGTTCTTGATCTCGTAAAGGAAGACACCCCCCCCCCCCCCCCCCGCCGTAGGAGGTTTCTTGATGTGGTGTATTGAAAGAAGAACTTACTATATAGTGTTTCTGCTGAGAAATCAGCTGGTCTACAAATACAATCATGCTGTCAGAGTTTATTTGAAGAGCTTAGTCACAGTGAAAAAGCCATATCTTTAGATACTGTAGAAAAGAGTGGTGGAGAGGCCCATTATGTAGCCCTCATCCACCATTTGGCATTTCTGTAGATTCTTCTATTAAATGAACACTAGGAATGTTCGTTTGGCCTCTTATCTAGGTTTCTGGTAAACAGTAAAAATAAAATTTAAAAAATGTTGAAAACAGCAGCTTAAAGAAGTGGCTTTGACTCAGTGTTGCCTTTTCTTCTTCCCAAAGAAAGCAGACTTGTTAGGATTCATTCAGTTCGATGTAGCTGCAGAGAACATGGGAGTGGGGCAGAATCTCTTGGACACTAATGGATTCTCTTGTTCTTCTAACACTGGAGCAATTCAAAAAGTTTTCAGAGTTCGGCCTTGTGGTTGTGCCTCTTCATGTGGATTAATATTAGAATTTAATATTTAGTTCAGTTTGTGGAGCTCAAATGAGGTGGTTAGCTGAGTGCTCGGTTTTGTTTTTGCCTGTTTGTGAGTTGCTAAGGGAATGTACCCTAAGGTTTTTTTCCATTTTGTTTTTCACGCTTAACTGTTTTGGTCAACCAGTAGGAAACTGTGAATTTAGAATGTGTGAGAAATTTAAATATGAGAACAGGTTTATTTTGAGGCAACAAGGCTGCCTCTTACAATAGCTTTGGACTGTACATATGTCTAGGTAAAGAGAGATGGTTATATTGGAGTTACATAGTTCTAATCTTAAATTATAACTAAGGAAAATGCTGCATTATAAGCTATACTTGTGCATTTTAGAACAAATGAAACGTGTCTCCAACATTGAACACTGCATTTGCTAGAGTTTGATTCTTATATTTCTAAATGCCAGAAATTTGACTTGGGCCTAAACAGTTGAACAAACAACATTGCATAATGAATCTAGCTTACGTGTTTTCTTAATAGAGCAAAAGCAATTTGTGTATTTGTTTGAAGTCCCCTGGGACTTTAGGTTGTATACATTTAATGCTTTAATTAGTTCTTTTAGTGTTTGCCAGTGTTTCTATTCATTGACAGTACCTTTATCTTCTTTGGGAGCAGTAGTTTGGAGAATCCTTGAACTTGAACGTTCCAGTGTAAATAGAGTAACATCTTGGTTACCACTGCAGGGCTTACCTGATTTAGCAGTTTGCTATGTGTTATATTAAGCGGCTGGTCAGATCTCTTTCCCACTGTCTTGCTAATGAGCTAAAGCCCCTTTTGATGATCTCCCCCCTTTACTTTTAATTATTGTTATTATTAGGTGTTATTGAGTACAAATCCTACTGTTCCTTTGAACAGCTAACCTGATCCCTGCCCTGTCCTGTACAATCCTAATCATCTCTGACACACTAGAGCACATGGCTGAAGTCACTGTGTCAGTCCTTCTTGTTGAAGGTCTTCCTCTCCTTTGCTGACTCTCCATCCATGTCCAAAGTGTGAAAGACGAAGCTTCACCATCTTTGCCACCAGCCAGGGAACATGTGCACTAAAGGTGCCATTAAAGAAACACTTGAATGTCTTGAGTCATCATAATCTGTTAACTCAGATTAAATTTTTAATTTCTGTGTTAATGACTGAGTTCCTTTACTTCTTGCTTGCTCTTCAGAAGGTTCAAACCCTGACTGTAGAAAATAACAGTTTACCACTATAAGAGATGTTAAAAACATTAACTAATAGGAAGTTCTAGAATATTCTGTTCATCTAAGGTGAGGACTCTTCAGTGTTGGTCACACGGCTTGGGGGATTTATTATTATTATGCTAAATACATAAGGTAACAAATAGTTTGTTGTTTCATGTGTACAGGCCAGTGACAGTTACATTTATCATGTGGTTCAACCATTACCATCATTTGATTCCCTGCTTTCCATGACTTCCTAGAAGCTCAGTGTCTTCCAAGCAGTGAGCATCCCACTATCTCCCTGTGCTGCCTTTTGAGCCTCATTACTTCATTAGACCTGCAGAGTCTAGTGATCCAAGCACTGCAGAGTATCTATGTATTTACCAAGAAAATTCACAAAGGCTCTTCCTACGTGATTTCTCGGAATAATTTGTTCTTATTCTAATAGCTTAGGGACCTTTTTGATCCTGTGTGGTGTGATTGATCATAAAACAACATAATTTACTTTTACTTTTTGTTTTTTCTGGAGTATAACATGTATTTTATGATGATAAGAGACATTTATTATCTTCATATCCATTTATGTCTCATTTATTATCATTTTCACTTTCTATTTTGTGTTATAATTGCTGTTCTATCTCATGCCATCTTCTCATGTCTCTTGAGAGTAAGGAAGGAATCTTGTTTAAACTTCCCTCTAAATCTCTGCACGTAAAACGGAAACCCCAACTCGTTGGGATTGATTCCTACATGTACTTACCCTATAGTACAGAGTAGAGATGTCCCATAAGGTTGCCAACGCTGTAATGTTTATGAGGTCCTTGGTGGCGCCTGGGCTAATTAAACCATAAGCTGCTAACTGAAAGGTTACTGGCTGGAACTCACCAAGTGCAACTTGAAAGAAAGATGTTATAATGTGCTTCTTTTAAGATTACAACCTTGAAATTCCTGTAGAGAAGTTATATTCTATTCTAGAGGATTGTTATGAGTCAGAATTGACTTGCTTGCATTGGGTTTTAATCTGTATGGCAGCAAATTCTCTTTGGCTCTGGTTGGTGCATACATTTGAATAATAATAGTATTAACAGATCTTCCTTGTAAACATATGGCTAGTATCCTGTCAATCACCACATTGTATTTCAAGATTAATGTAGAAATGACCTTTTTAATTGTGAATATGATCTCATTTTCTCACCGTTTCATCTCCACTATAGTATTTCATATGATTATCTCACTCAGAGTGTCCCATGCCAATCTATCCTATTTCGCCAGTGCCTACTGTGTCAATATTTATGAATTCCAGGTCTTTCTTAACAGAGTCCAATTTTCCTGTACTCATACCTGTCACATTTCATGTAATATTTTCTTGTGATTATAACCATTGCTTTTCATGGGTTAAGATTAAAAGGTAGTCTAGAGTCATGTGAGCAGGAATAGGGATGTGATAAGAGGTAGTAAGCAAGAAAGAAAAGTGTCAATATTTATTAGAAAGGCGAAAATACTCAGAAAAAGCCATGAGCAAATTTCCTACAATTCTAGTTTATGATGATGTCGTTAGGTGCCATCAGGTTGAACAACAGGTCTGAACTTTATCCTGTTCCATCTTCCCTATCTGTGGTACACTTAAGCCATTTTTACAGTCACTGTGTTAATCTATCTTCTCATAGTTCATAGTCAATCCATTTTTCAGGTGCTCCCGATAATCTTTTTAGTATTCCATTACCTGCAACAGTTGTTTATGTTTACTTCACACTATGAAGGAGTTTGGACAAGTGGGAGATGATTAGCTGATCTTCAGTAATTTATAGGACACTCCTATAACACTAAGATTTCTTGTCTTCCTTTCTAAGAAGAAGGAATATTAATACTCTTACCAGGAGAGAAGGGAAAAAAAATCTGGTCAGAAACAGGGAATGAGAAAAAGAAACATTTTATTCAACTAAATTAAAGAGCTCAGTAAAAACAATGTGATGTCTATAAGAAGACTGTCTGGTGTAACATTGCAGACCACAGCAAGTTGGGTTTCTTTTTATATAATTTTACAGAATGTGCTCTAAGTTGGTCAGTAGAGCTATAATCGAACATGGTGTTGGGTTGAAGAATGGTGTCCGTGTGTCCCATCACGTGGTTACTCTGGTCTAAGGCACCCTGCCCAGCCAGCTACATGGATTGTTCTTCTTGGCCCTGGCTAATCTCAAAAGGAAGGCATAGAGCTTGTTGATATTTCCCCTGAATACCTGAGAAAGTTGGAGTTTGTGGATTAATAAAGTCTTAATGGCATTGTGTTTATCTTATAAGAAAGTAGTTAAAGTACTTGTGCACCATATTCATATCAAATCGTGATAAAGAGAGCAGGAATAAGGAACTACTATTTTCAGATAGGAATCAAGTTGAATAGGGTTGTTTTTACAATTGGAATATGCTTCCTAAGTTGAATAGAGTAGTATTTGTGATAGGTTCTACTTGAAGAAGTTTTTAAGATGTGGAACGACACTTTAAATGTGCTCGCTTTTGTAATATCTGATGGGTGTGGGGTTTTGTATGTAGGTTATCATTTCAATAGACATAAAAACTAATGTGTTATTCACTGTGGATCTGTCTACATATCTTATTGCCTTGATTTCTTATATTATTTCTGAATGGTCCCTTGAGTGTATGGAAGTAGTGATCGTTTTTGTACTTTTTGCTATTATGCTTTTCCGGGAAAACAAAGTGAGCTTTTCGTGCTTGAGTAAACACATTGATGTATTATGAAACTGTCAGACTCTTTGAACAGTTGGCACAAGCTCAATTATTCAAATATGTGACTCCTTTGAATGGCTTTTGTGTCAGCTAATGCTTCAGTACAGCCAGCATAAAGAAATTTCAGTACCTTTCCTTAAGAATTTAGAGTTCAACTGTATGAATAAGGAAATCCAGAAGGATTAGCCCTTTTGTTGAGTAGTTTCTTCATTATCATATGCAGCTAATTGGCAGCATCCATTTACTGAGATTCATAGTTCATTCTAGTCTAGGCTTTTCTTTTTGTTTGTAAAGAAGTAGTTTTCAAAAGTCTTTCATGCATTTTCCCCCCATCTCCTAACATGGTTCCCCCTCCCCTGTCCATCTTTCTTTCTTGTCTATGTCTGGGTATACTTTTTTACACAATGTGCCTGCAGTTTTGTTTTTATATTAGTTGTATTTGCAGTGTGAATTTTTTTGTAATAATTGTTTAAATGATACTTATGTAATCATATATTAATAATTTGTCTTGCTTGACAAGTGAGGTTTCTAGAGTTTTCATGTTGTTACATGGGCAGTGTTTGTCATTATTGCTTGTTTTTAATTTTTTTCTGTTGTGTGATGATGATAGATAACCCAGAAGTAGCATTATAAGACCAGTGGACTTGAAAAATGTGTATGGTTTATGGATAGCCCAATTAAAGTTACAAATAACATGCGGGTAAATAACATGAGTAAAACATTTACGACCTAGTTGCTTTCCAAGGGAGCTCTGGTGGCCTAATGGGTAAAGAGTTGTGCTGCCAACCCAAATACAAGTGGTTTGAATCCACCAGGTGCTCCACAGGAGAAAAATGAGCAGTCTCTTCCTGTGTGATTTACAACCTCTGAAAACCCGATGGAGGCTGAGCTATGAGTTGGCTCTGGCTCGATGGTGCATAAACAACAATAACAGTTTCTCTCTTAATGACAACATCTCATGTACCTCCACTGTGTTTGTTGTTATGTGCTGTTGAGTTGCTTGCGACTCATAGCGACCCTATGTACAACAGCACTAAACCTTGCACTATCTTGGGCCAATCTCACTGCCTCCAACACAGTCATCCCAATTACCCCAGTCACTGAATGAGTCCACCTCATAGAGGATCTTCCCCTCCTGCACCATCCCTCCAGCATGATGTCCCTCTCCAAGGACTGGTCCCTCCTTACAACATGCCCAAAGTATGGCAGACAAAGCCCCAGAATCCTGGCCTCCAAGGAGCCACCTGGTTTAACCGCCTCCAGGATGAATCTTTTTGTTTTCTTGGCAGTCCATGGTCATTCAATACTCTTCTCCAGCACCACAGCTCAAAGGCATCAGTTCTCCTTCTATCCACCCTAGTCATTGTCCAACTCTATGACACATAACAAGTGATTGCAAAGACCATTGCCTGTATCAGATGCGCCTTAGTCTCCAGAGTGAAACCATTGCTCTTCAGTACTTTGGAGAGGTCCCTAACAGCAGACTTTCCCATCACAATACATCTTTTAATTTCCTGGCTGCTGGTGCCAAGAGTATTGACTGTGGAGCCAAGCAAACTAAAGTAGTGAACAATTCCAATCTCTTTACCATCCATCCTGATGCTGCCACTTGGTCCAGTGGTGAGAATCTGTCTTCTTGATATTGAGCTTCAATCCATATTGAAGCTGCAGTATCAAAATCAAGAAAATGACAAGTCCTTGACTTTTTTTTTAATTCTACATTTTGTTAAATTTTATATTAGTAAAAAAGTTTACATTGCGAATCCATGTGTGACCTATGTGAAATTCTTTTGTCTTTCAGCAATTTTTCCAGCTAATCCGATTACGAAAGCTTGGACTTAGCGATAATGAGATTCGGAGGCTCCCTCCGGAAATAGCCAACTTCATGCAACTAGTGGAACTTGATGTGTCTCGAAATGGTAAGAAAAAGGTTATACCTGGGATTACCCATTATGTTTGAGTCTTCAGATGATAAAAGTACTTTTAGTAAATCTTGCTAAATAATTTGTTTGCCTGATGGTTATAGAAAAGCGGTACATAAATTTGGGAATGAAATGAACATGATTAGTAATCTACCATTTTAAAATTTTGAAGTAAATTTAAAGGTATTTCCCAAAGAGAAGAACACATTTTAAAAAAGACAATACTCTCAAAAAGCAGGGTCAGTTAATAACTGGAGAATCTAGCACCTCATTATACCGAATGTGATGCCGAGCTCAAGGTGGTGCTTGCATGCCACCAAACCCGGGGTGGGGGTGGGGGGTGGGAAACCAGCCCAGGAGAAGGGTTGGTTTCCACTGGCCGGAACTGAATTGCCTGGTATGCTCTTGTGAGATACTGTCTTCCCGAGTGATAAGCCCTGCTTGCTGTTCAAGTGTTTTCTGTCATTTAAATCTATTTCAAGTCATGAGGGTGGTGGTTCTGCCCACTTGGATGTGTATAGTGTTTTTGTGGCCTTTGATTTCCAGAATTCACTATTACGCTGTTTCCTTTTATTGAATATCTGTAAGTGTTGTCATTGGGCAGAATCAAATTGATTCTAGCTCATAGTGACCTTAGAAGACAGAGCAAACCAACCCTCCAGCGTTTTCTAAGCTGTAGTAATTTTTGGACCTATAGGCAACATAATGTAGATGGAGAAGAGATTCAAATTGTCAACAAGTTCATCTTACTTGAATCTACAATCAGTATGCTTGGTCCCAGTAGTCAGGAAATCAGGAGATGTCTTGTACTGGGACAGTCTGCAGTTAGAGAGATCTCCAAATTATTGCGAAGTAATGATGTCAGTTTGAAGAATAAGGTGCATCTGATTCAGGCTACGGTCTTTCTGATCATTTGGTATGTATCTGAGGGCTGGACAGTGGAATATGACTAACCGAAGATATGATGCCTTTAACCTGTGGTTGTTAGAGAGAGTGCTGAACATCCCATAGACTGACAAAGGAACAAAAAATATGTGTTGGAGAGTGTAGCCAGAGTGCTCCTTGGAAGCACAGATGATAAAGCTTCACTGCACCTAGTTCAGGCATGTTGCTAGGAGGGGCTATTCTTTGGAGAGTGACATGGTTGGGAAGGTAGAGAGTCAGTGAAAAAAGTGGACAACCCTTGGCTGGGTGAATTGACATGGTGACTGCTGTAGTGGCCTCTAGTCCATTAGGAAGTGAGGATGGCCCAGGACAGGGCAGGGTTCAGATCTGCTGCATTGGGTCATTATGAATAACCTCTGACTTGTCGGTACCTCACGACAAGCTAACAATCATTTTTGGGAGCAGAACATCTGGCTTTTTATCCTGGAGAGTGACTAGAAAATTCAAATGCCTTTCAAATTGCAGCAGAGCACTGAGGCATTGCACCGCTAGGTTACTTAATACTGTTCAGTTTTAAATGAGAACTGTAGCTTAACTCGTTGTTTCAAAACCCTGGGAACATTCAGAGTGGAGTAGTAGTACCCTTACTTGTAATGTTGTGTACTATTGAGTTGGAACTGCCTCGTAGTTGACCCTCCAGCAGGTTTGTAGAGATGGAGATTGCCCATCTTTCTCCACGGAACAGTTTGTTATTTCAAACCATGTGCCTTTGGGATGTCAGCACAGTTTCTTACCACTAGGCCAAGAATTGTTGTTGTTGTTTGATGCTGTCGAGTTGTTGACGACTCATAGTGACCCTACGAATGAACAGTCTGAGCACTGTTCTACATAGAGTTTCCGGAGGCAAGCCATTTCTGAAGTGGATGCTGCTCCTGCTTCCAGGCTTGGTTTAGTCGGGAAGCTCCAGCCAACTCTGTCCACCATGGGTACCCGTTACCACGATTGGCACATCACTGTCACAGTCTTCAGCATCACAGCAACCACGAGTTACTTCTGTACAGTAACACACAGACCAGTGCTATACCACCTGCACATCAAACACATTCCCGGAAAAGCAGTCGACTCCAAAAGCTTGCCACAATTCCTGCTCTCACACCACCATGCTCCTGGCAAGGAGAGTTTCCCAAGACGCTGGGAGGAACCCAGGCTAACAATAAGAGATTAATAAATTGAAGTGGCAGCACCTCATGGTATTATCAGGATTAATTTGTTGTGAAGATGTTTGCGTGATTTTAAAAGACATACTGTTCTAAATTTTATATTGGCCAAAATCTGGATATGTTGTTATTGTTATGTGCCCTTGAGTTTACTACCACTCATGGTGACCCTGTGAACAGATCTGAACTGTGCCCTACCCTCCACCATCATCAAGTTCACTGTTAGAGTCACTGTGCCAGTTCTTGTTAAGGGTCTTCCTCTCTTTTTCTGATTCTCCACTTTTCCAAGCATGATGCCTTTTTCTAAGAACTGGCCCTTCCTGATAACATACCCAAAGTATGTGAGATGAAGGTTCACCATTCTCGCCTCTAAGGAACCTCCTGGTCTTACTTCCTCCAATACAGATCCCTGCAGGCCGGGGCATAAGACCATTATTGTAGGATGAGTATGAGGATCTAGAGGGGAAGGAGGGGGGGAGCAGAGGTCGTAGGATGGGTGGGGGCTGTATAGTGATCTAACACTTGGTGGTTTCGTAAATCACAAATGTCTTTTGGCAAAGTTGTATGTTTTAACACAGGAACCACTGTTACCTTTTATGCAAATTATTTCTGTCCTTGAAGGTACTGGAAAACAGTTTTGGGGAAAGTCTTATTTTAGACTGGATTAATTACAGGGATCCCAGATCTATTTTAGTAAAGGAGATTTTTTAAATTTTTTTATTTTTTACATACTCCTCCTACCCCTCACCTATTTTACTGTTTTGTTTTTTTGTGTGTGGTTTTAAAAAAATATTTTATACTGGTTTATTTACAAAGATTTGATATACACTGGATCTTTCCCATTTCCTCCAGTTCCTTAACCAACCCCTCCACCCATCAAATTGTGTGACCATACCACACCACCCCCCACCCATCCTACGACCTCTGCTCCCCCCCCCCCTTCCCCTCTGGATCCTCATACTCATCCTACAATAATGGTCTTATACCCCGGCCTGCAGGGATCTTCAGCAGTGACCCTAGGAGGGGAAGAATGAGAATGGGGGGGGGGACAGGAGGCACAGAAGCGTGGAGACAAGTTGAAAATTCCAATCAAGTCTCAATTTTATTGAAAGCACTCACAGCTTATACACAGAAGCACAATGGGGGGAGGGGAAGTATGCAGTGGAGGAGAATAGCATCATGTCATTTCTAGTAATCTAAAAGTTATCTGGTTAACAGAAACTTAGCAGGGCGTTTCCCGAAATCTATCCTCCCAGGGTGGGGTAAACTGAAACCTATCCTCCCAGGGCAACATTTCCAAACATGTCCTTAGAGAATTACAAAATGGCTTCAGCTAGGTTGAACTAGTAGCCCCCAACAGTCTTATACAGTATTTGTCATTATGAGTTAGTTCACTTAGTATTATGCTCTCTAGTCCCTCCTAAATTAGGTAGTAATTCACAGAATCATTGCTCCTGCATGTTGTGTAGTATTCCATCTTGTAAATGTACCATAATTTCTCAATCCATTAGATTGTGGTTGGACATCTGGGCCATTTCCATGTTCTTGCGATGGTGAATAATGCTGCTCTGAGCATTGGTGTACAAGTTTCCATTTGTGCCTTAGTTCTCATTCTCTCGGGGTATATTCCAAGTGGTAGAATAGCTGGGTCATATGGAATTTCTATGTTCAGCTTTTTGAGGAAGCACCAAACTGCCTTGCAGAGTGGTTGTACCATTTTACAATCCCATTAACAATGTATAAGAGTTCCCATCTCATTACATCCATACATACAGGCCTCATTACATACAGGCCATGGTCTTTGCAATCACTTGTTATGCGTCAGAGAGTTGGACAATGACTAGGGAGGATAGAAGCAGAATTGACGCCTTTGAGCTGTGGTGCTGGAGAAGAGTATTGAATGTTCCATGGACTGCCAAAAAAACAAACAGATCCAGCCTAGAGAGGGTTAAACCAGGCTACTCCTTGGAGGCAAGGATTCTGGGGCTTCGTCTGACATACTTTGGACATGTTGTAAGGAGAGGGGGATTGATTCTGTGACTGGGGTAATTGGGATGGGTGTGTCAGAGGCAATGCGATTGGCACAGGATAGAGCAGGGTTTAGGGCTGTTGTACATAGGGTCGCTGTGAGTCACAAATGACTCGACGGCACATAACAACAACGACAACAACAACAACAACCAGAACTGCTGACTCTGGGTCTGTTCTGTATGGTATATATTTAAGATATATGCAACCTGGTCAGCTGACTGTAAGAGATCCATATTTATTCCTATCCAAATAAAGGTGATCCGACAGAGTGTGGAAACCATCAAACAATATCACTAATATCACACACAAGCAAAATCATGCTGTAGATTATCCAAAAATGACTGGAACAGTACATTAACAGAAATCTACCAGACATATAATCTGGGTTTAGAAGAGACCATGGCACTAGAGACATTATTGCCAATGACAAATGGATCTTGGCCAAAAGCAGGGAGTACCAGAGGAATATCTATCTGTGCTTTATTGACTGTGCAAAGGCATTTGATGGTGTGGATCACAACAAATTGTGTCTAACCCTGAGAAGAATGGGAGTCTCATAACACTTGATTGTGTTCATGTTAAACCTAGACTTTGACTAGGAGGCATTCATCAGAACAGAGCAAGAAAACACTGCATGGTTCAAAATCAGGAAAAGAGTGTGTCAGGGATGTGTCCTGTCTCCATATGTTGTTAATTTATATGTGGAACAGATTTGAGAGACTGGATTTAGTGAGGGGGAGTGTGGCATCAGGATTGGAGAAAGACTCATCAGTAACTTGCATTATTCAGATGGTATAACCTTGCTTGCCGAAACTTAGGAGGGCACAAAACATTTGCTTCAGAAGGTCAAGGACTGTAGTATTCAATATGGACTGAAGGTTAACATGAAGAAGAAAAAGTTTGTCTTATTTTGCCCATCCTCACCACTGGGCCAATGAGCAAGCACTATGATAGATGGAGCAGAGATTGAGATTAGCAGTTTCAATTTGCTCATCTCCACAATCAACAGTTTTGGCTGCAGGATTCAGGAAATAAAAAAGAAAAATTGCATTGGGTAAGTCTGTTGTCAAGGACCTCTCTTGAGGAGCAGTGATGTAATTTTGGAGACTAAGATGTGCCTGATCCAGGCCATGGTCTTTACAGTTACATTCTATGCATCACACAGCTGGACAATGACTAAGGATAACAGAAGAATTGATGCCTTTGAGTTGTGGTGCTAGAGAAGAGTATTTAAGGTACCATGGACAATGAGGAGAAAAAAAGAGGTCTGTCTTGAAGAGGGTAGAACCAAGTTTCTTCTTGGAGGCAAGGAATTTGAAGTTCTGTCTCACAAACTTTGGGCACATGTCTAGGAGGGAGAGGGACCAATCCTTGGAAGGGTAGAGGGACAGCACAAGAGGAGAAGACCCTGATGAGATGGATTGACACAATAACTGGGGCAATGGGATTAGGTGCGTCCACATCAGTGAGACTGACTCAGGATAGGGCAGGCTTTAGAGCTGTTGTACATAGGGTCACTATATGAGTTGCAGGGAACTTGATGGCACATAATAACAACTGAGACTAATCTCTCTTGTGTATCTTTTTTACTATTAAAACAAACAGACAAAAGATTATTTATTCTTAAATGAGACTAATCTCTCTTGTCTATCGTCTTTTTAACAGATAGCAACTACCTTTTATAAAAAAAATGTCTGGCTCTTACCTCTGCAAGGAAGCAGTGACTTTGTAAAATGGTCATTGAAATCACAACTGAACAACCAAGATAGCAGTTTTTGACATTGACATTAGAAAGGAAAATAAGCAGGGATCCAGAAACTCTTGAGAAGAGGGAAAAGAAATAGTGGTTTTAATTATTTATCAGGAAGCAAAACATAAAGCCTGCAAGTTTCTAGTCCTAATATTCGTCTTCGTGTGATGCCCTGTTGAAAGTCTTCATTGTCAGCCACCAGTTTCCCAAGTTCCTACATCAAACTCTTTTCCAGCATCCATAGCTAGAAAGACAGACTTCCTGTCTGTTACCATGTGTCTGCTTTTACCCCCCAGCATGCTAACAGAAGGAGCTGAGCTTTTATTAAAGCCAGCGTCAGGGCACAAAAACATTTCGTTTCCTCTGCAAGCCTTCTCCTTTTTCTTCCTTTTCAGTTTTCCCTTCGGCAGATGGTTAAGGATTTTGCAGAGCCTTTTTGCAATGCTGAGGGAGAGTGGATTTCCCTTCGTGAATTGGCAGAGCTCCAGCTCAGTCACGTTTTTGAAGGAATGAGTGAGTGCGAGGGTGTTTTCATGTATGGTGAGTGGATGGATCAGGGGAACAGTACACAGGATGACTGACTCAGGTCTGTCTCTGAGGCTGTGGAAATACTGCACAGATGACGGCAGAACAAGGTCACGTTTACTATAGCCAGCAGGAACACAGGTCTCTGGGCAATTTCCAGGTCAGAGAAATCTCACTGTGCTTCCTCTCTCCTCTTCGTTTTTCTCTTGCAGATAAGATCACATTAACATGAATTTCCTAAGCAACTGAATAGACAAAAGTTACAAAGCCTGCAGCTTGAAAGGCAGTGTGAGAAAGCTTTTTGTGGATGCAAGATTCAAGCATTTGCATGGAGTTTTGGGGCTGGTGTCTGGGGCCCTGGCTGTGTCTCTTGCTGCCCCCTGAGTTCCGGCCTCACCCCTGGGTTGAGACAGGGCTGTGACTAGGCTGACCACTGTCGTGGAGGTGGCTTCCTCAGTTTTCGATTATTCAGAAGACAATGCTTTGACTGTGAATGGAAGAGGAAGGAAGGCCGGGTGTTGCTATCAAATAACTCCTATCTCTTGGATCAGTGCTTGTCAGGCTTGAGCGTTCATTGCTGAGGGTTTGGTTAAATGTGAGTTTGATGCAGTTTGGCCGCGTTGCTGAGAGCTCTCAAGTAATGCTCACCCTGCTGGGCTGACCACAAGATGTTAGATGTCACCATTCAGAAACCTGCGTCTGTGTGAGCAGCACTTGTTCTCTTAGCCTCTGCCACCATCCTCTCCACCCACCACCTTCCTGTGTGCAGGGTAGGAGCTCTTCAGCATAGGTCAGTGAAAGGATAGGATGCTGCCGCTCACTGAACCACAAGTTTGCTTCAATTCCAGGAGCAAGATCAGCCCTTTTCTTGTCTTCCCTTCCTCAAGTGAAGGAGAAAAGGACAAGTTTCATATTTCCCTTTAAAAAAAAAAAAACCCTCAGTAACCAAGGAGGAGAAATGTTTTCACAGACGTATTTCCTAGGCAAAGCTGCCAAGTTCTGCAAACACTGACTTTTGTGGCCTTGTTTTCTGATGTTTCAGGCACAGAGTCAAGAGGATTGGGTGCTGTGTTAGAAAAGAGAAGAGTGAATGGAGGGAGAAGAGGAAGGTGCCTAAGGGCATGGATAGGCTTTGAATATTCTTTTTCTGAGCTAAGAGTAGAGATACTTCAAGTGTCTACAAGTGTGACAGGTTTAATGACTAGAATGAGTCTTAAGTGCAGAGAAGATGCTAAGCTGGAGCCCTGATTTGGCCAGTTAGCACCTGGTTCACTTTGAGCAGTGCTTCCCTCACGATGCTGGCCTTTGTTTTATGGACTAGGACTCACTTTCTGTACAGAAACAGTAAGAGTCATAATTAACATACTTCTCATCTTCTGTTTTTGTTATGTGCCATCAAATTGAAACCTAGCTATAGCTGATTCTTCAGCTGGTTTTCAGAGGCTATAAATTGCATGAGAGGAGATTGTCTATGTTTCTCGGGTGGAATAGCGAGTAGATTTGAGCCATGTGCCTTTGAGTTGACAGTGCAACTCCTTACCACTAGCCTCCAGAGTGCCCTCAGGATTTAAGCAGTTGGGTTATTTTCTTATCTGGCAAATGGCTAAAATATATTTGGAAAGCCAACATCAGTGCTTTTTCCTAAATGTCTTGATTAAAGAATGATTGCCGTATGAGAGATTATAATAATCTGAATATGCTGTTCAAATGTTGTGTTTAATGGCTTATAATTAAGGTCTGAGGCAGCCTTCTGTGAGAAAGTGCGTAACTTCTGTGTCTGGATTCAGTGGCATCTGTTTCTCTTCTGCTCCCTGAGCCTTGGTTTAGCTGTTGGAGGAAAAACCCCTCTGGATATATGAGAAAAGGAATGGCTCCACTCTCGCTATCCAGGAATCTAGGGCAGACATTCTTAATGTACCAGGAATTCTGCCCCACGGGCTAGTCATTTGAGTTTTACAGCCTATGCTGTAATTTGACTTACATCATGGTACTATATCATTATCCATTTAGTTCTGTTTTGTTTTCCCCAAGTGTAAGGCTATTGTCACCAGAACACTGCTAGAAATCATTTTGAGTGTTCCGAAACAGCAATCTTTTAATATTGAATCATGGGGAGGAAGTTATCCTTTTTTCCTTTTGGATTATCATAACAACACCATGCTGCAGTTCTTACTAGATTTATCTCTTATTTCTGGTGGTCAGAATAGATTTCTAGTCATGTTAGTGATACGAGAAAAAAAAATAAATGGCTTCCTTTATAAAGAAATCTTATTCCAGTTTAAAAACTTGATTTACAAGAATGAGGCAAACCCAGAGAATATAGATAATATGTCAAAAATGGTGCAGGTGCAGCAGATAGGCATGGTGGGAGGAAAGAGACAGGTTAAAAATGCCATGCCAAAAGGGTCCTGGATTTTTATCTCTTGATCAGTGCCATGGTGTCAGCTCTGACTCCTGGTGACCTTTTGTACAACAAAATGAAGTGCTGCCCAGCCCTGTGCTGTCCCTGAAATTGTTTTTTCTCAGGGGCAAAATAATATAGCATAAAAATAAATAAAAAAACATGCTCAGGAACTATGCACCCTGATTATTTTGCAAGCTTGTATTAACAGGAAATTAAAAATAAATGAAGTTAACTTAAGCACACAGGAGGCAAGTAGACAGTAGGGATATCATTTCTCATTTCTTGGTTTTACACTTTGGTTAATCTCACGTCACTTGCCCCCTGCCTAACCGCGGGATGATGATAAGTGTCTGTGGTTGGTTGCTGCGGGCTTGTTTGTTGAAGTCTCAAACTCATCTCCAAGCCTGCTGGGATGACCTTGTGTAACACCACATCTTGGTGCTCTTGGGTATGCCTTGAAGAAAGCTTTTTCTCACAATCAGTAGATTCAATATGTAGAAGTGTTTCTACTTGATTAGAACAATCAGCCTTTCCCCCCTTTCTTTTATAATAGCTGTGTTCAACATCATCCAAAAAAAACCAGCAGAAGTCAGATTTCACCCATGCAGACTTCAGAATTGCCAGTCAAGCCGTTGTTCTTCCCTCCTGCTGTCCATTTCAGGCTGAGGTTTACCAGTCTGCACTTAACATTTCAGTAGGCAAGTAGGCAAATACTCCTGTTGCACCTACTGTTAAAGCAGCGCAGAAGCCCATCAGCAAGGGAAGCACATCACTTACAATGGGAGAGCTAGAAGGTATCTTGCCCAGAGCCCGTTCCTAGCTTTTGCATGTGATGCCTTTGAGTTGTGATGCTGGAGAAGAGTCTTGAACATAACATGGACCGCCAAGGAAACAAAATAGGTCTGTCTTGGAGCGGGTGAAACCACGTTTCTCATTGGAGGCTAGGATTTTGAAGCTCCGTCTTACATACTTTGGGCCAGGAGGGACTGATACTTGGAGAAGGACCTCATGCTCAGAAGGGTGGAGGAACAGTGCAAGAGAGGAGGACCCTGGATGAGATGGATTGATACTGTAACTGGGGCACTGGGGGTTGGTGTGTCAAAGTCAGTGAGACTGGCTCAGGACAGCGCAGGCTTCAGAGCTGTTGTACATAGGGCCACTGTGAGTTACAGGCAGCTGTACAGCACATAACAACAACTGTTTTCCTATCATGAATTTTCTCTGTGTCCTAACTTTTGCCATCTCTTGTTAGGAAGAAATAGAAAAAAAATGTGCAAAAACAAAAAAGGAATTACCTTTTATTCACAGCTTAAGTACCTCCAGTGGCATGAAACGTGTTACATGTGGGGCTGCTAACCAAATGATGAGTGGCTGCTTGAGGGGAGGAAGATGATGGGCAGTCTCCTGTTGTAAATGTTCACAGTATTCATAGCTGTGGAAACCCAGGGGAGGATCACAATGAGTCGGAATCTGTTTACCTCAGTGTGTTTGCTTTTTGTTTATTCATGTTCTAATTGAGAGAACAGTTTTTTAAAGTAGAGCTGGGGAAGCATAGGCCTTCTGCAGTGTTTTCTAGTCACCTTTCCTTGCAGCTTACTTTGATTTCAGGAAGCATTGCTTAATTGTGAAGATGAATACATTTTAAACACAGAAAACACTTGGGATACATTTTAAAAATCAGTTCCCTTTGATAAGCATATGCTACACTTTTCTGAATTATTGTTTCCCTTTTCTTGCCATTCCCCAGTCCTTTCTGTGCTCCAATGTAGAAAAGTCTCTCTAAATTGCTTCCCTTCCAGTCCTTTTGCCAGAAGAAAGGTATAGAGGATCATATTACTGTTATTTTCTTACTCACCTTTATTATGTTAATATGAGGAATGCGCCATTATAGGAAGTGTTGTGATTGTATGGAATTGGTTCTATGTTTATAGAACTTTTTCTTCCTCCTTTATTTTTCTTTTGGGTTTTTTCTTTGTCTGTTTTGTATCAACTGGTCTAGATTAGGGATTGTAACCACTGAGAATAACAGCTTCTGCAAATATATGTAGGTTGTCAGGCTTTTTATTTATTACTGAGTTCTCTAAATGTTTGTCATTGAATTTTTAACCTGCTTTTCTCTAACTTCTTATATTTCTGACCCCCTCTATCCTTCCCTAATTGATGTATTCACTTAGTCTTTACTTTCTGTGCTGAGTGCTAGATGTTGACCTTAATGAAACAATAATAGATTTATCCCTCTAGCAGGCTGAATTCACAGATGCAAAGAGAACGGTAGTTATTTTCATTAAAATAAGAAATAACGATGCGGATAACTGTTTCTGCTGTCTTTTTGATTGACTAGTTATGGGGTGGGTATCGGGCTGACAGTCTCCAGTTCTAAAAGGGGTTGAGGATGACTGACCGTATTGCTTTGTTTTGATTTTTGAGGTCACCCGTCTTGTCATATGCATCTGGCTTGAGCTGAGTGATGCTGACCTTCCAGCAGCACTGGTGGCTGGTGGCTGAAGGCATCCTTCAGATGGCACGGTGCATCTGTTTATTAGGATGAGGACAGCAGCATGGCCTCTTCACTGCAAACAGTGCTCGTATGTGGCTAGAAAAGACATCTAAGAAAGGGATGAAAGTCACTGAGCAAGAGAGGAAAGAAATAGCTGTCCCATGGACTATAGCTTGTGAATCAGTGTATCAGATGATTTAATTTAAAATTAGATTTAAAAGTGTTGAGTAAGTCCTCAGTCTCACATAATAGAAGTAATTCTGAACTATTTTCCATTTGAAAAAAAATCCGTAGGCCTTGCCTTAAAAAAAAAAAACCAACAAAAACACCCCAACACCAAACCTAACTATTTCACTATGTTGTTGTTGTGCACCATTACATTGGACTCATGACTGACCCCCCAGCGGGTTTTCAGAGGCAGTAATTGCATGGGAGGAGATTGTCCATCCTTCTCCAGTGGAGTGGCTGGTGGATTTGAAACATGTGCCTTCGAGGATTGAAATGCAGATTTTTACCATTTCATAACACAACAACAGTAATAATGCTTATTTCACTGTAAGCGGCATTTATTGAGTGCTTAATATTTGTATTACTCTGAAAAATTCTTCTGGACATTAAGAAAGATGAATCTACAGGCACAACAGACAACTATAAGGATATATCAAGATATATGTATATATATAACATATAATATATATCAGTGACTGTTATAATAGGGCATAAACAAATAATAGGGTGCTATCACAGATAAGTGTGAGGAGAGATGCCACTTTTCGGGTTGAAATTGCTGTAGAAGCAGGGGAAGCATTATGAGCATGGGAGGCATAAGCTTGATGGTGGGCAGGGAACAAGTCCTAGTGAGTGTGTGCAGGCAAGGACGTTACCTGGGAGCAGGCGGGAATTCAGTTGTTTTGAGTATTTAAAACTGCTAAGGTTGAGGCACCTAGGCAAGTGGCCTTCAGACATTTTCTATTGAACATTTCATTTTTTTAAATGTAAACATTTTCTTAAATGTAAATTTTCTCTCTTTCAGTATTTATTGAGCATCTGGGACATGCCAACATTGTGTGTTATGTAAAATAGAGAAAGAAGTGCAGCATTATATTATTCTTGTTATAGATGTCATTAAGTGGATTCCAGCTCATAGAGTCCCCATGTGCAACACAGTGAAGCACTGCCAGTCTTGTGCCACCTTCACAGTCCTTGATGGCAAGGATTGTTGTACTCAGTTTGCCAGTCTGTCTCATTGAGGCTCTTCCTACTTTTCCTGATTCTCTGACTTTACCAAGAATGGTGTCCTTCTCCAGAAGCTGGTCTCTCTTGATAACATGCCCAGTTTGTAAGTTGAACTCTCACTTCTAGGAAACATTCTGACTACACTTCTTTCAAGACTCTTTAACAGTGCCATAATTCAAAGCCATCAGTTCTCTTTTGGTCTTCCTTATTCATTGTTTAGCGTTTACATGTTGAAAATACTATCGCTTGGCTCAGGCAACCTTTATTTCTCAAAGTGGCTTCTTTGCTTTTAAGCACTTAATGTTCAAGAGGTCTTTTGCAACAAATTTGGCTACTGCACTCTGTTATTTTGCTTCTTGACTGCTATATTCAAGGGCATTGATTATGGATCCAGGTAAAAGGTATCATTGACAACATGAATCTTTTCTGCATTCATTCTGCATTCATGACATTACTTGTCAATTCACTTGTGAGAATTTTTGTTTTCTTTGGGTTGCGGTGTAATCCACACAGAAGGCTCTGTTCTTGGATCTTCATCAGTAAGAACTTCAAGCATGCAGTGTTCTATCATTTCCATATTCAAGATTGCTAATGATATACTTGAGACCATTGCTGCAGTCACCGTGCCAATCCATCTTGATGAGGTCTTCCTCTCTTTTGTTGACTTTCTACCTTTCCAAGCGTTATATCCTTTTCCAGAGAAAAGTCTCTCCTAGCAAAATATGAGAGATGAAGCTTTGCCATCCTTGCCTCCAACCAGCATTCTTGCTGCATCTTTTGCAAGACATACCTATTTATTCCTTTGACAGTCCATGATATATTCAGTAGTCTCCTGCAGCCACAACTCAAAGACATCAGTTCTCCTTCAGTCAAACTTATTCATCATCCAGCTCTCAGATGCATGACAAGTGATTGAAAAGACCATGATCTGAAACAAATGCACTTTAGTCTTCAAACTGGCATACGTCACTGCTCTTCAGTATTTTGGAGATATTCCTGATAGTGGACTTGCCCAAAGCAGTATGTCTCCTTATCTCCTGACTGTTGGAGCAAGGATTTTGATTGTGGATCCAAGCAGGATGAAGTAGTTAACAGATTCAATCCTTTCACCATCAATCATGATTTTTCCCCACTGGTGCATTAGTAAGGACCTTGTCTTCTTGAGGTTGAGATACAGTCCATATTGAAGGCTGTATTCTTTGATCTTCTGCAACAAGCCCTTCATTTCCCCCTCAATTTCAACAAGGTAAGTTGGTGTCATCTGCATAATGCAGGTTGTTGATGAACCTTCCTTTGACCCTGATGCCACATTCTTCTTCATAGAGTCCAGCTTCATAGATTAGTTGTTCAGCATACAGAATGAATAGGTTTGGGGAAAGGATACGTTCTGAAGCAAAATACTGATGCAGATCATCCAAAAATGACTGGAACGGTACATCGACAGGGAACTGCTGGAAGTTCAAGCTGGATTTAGAAGAGGCCATGGGATATCGTTGCTGATGTCAGGGATCCTGGCTGAAAGCAGAGAATGTCAGAAAAATGTCTATCTGCATGTTATTGACTATGCTAGGCATTTGTGTGAATCACAACAGACTATGGCTAACATTGCAAAAAATGAGAATTTCAGAGCATTTGATCTGCTCACGTGAAATCTATATATGGACTGTTGTTGCGGTGTACCATTGAGTCAGAACCAACCCATAGCTGACCTTCCAGTGCATTTGAGACAGTTAATCACGTGGGAGGAGATTGCTCATCCTCACAGAACAGCTGGGGGCCTCAAACTGCAGGATTTCAGTGAAGTTTTTATCTAACAGAGGAACAGAGAAATAGTGTATGGTTTAAAATCAGGAGTGTCCTTGTTAGAAGGATCCAAAAGGAAAAGGAGGATGGGAGATTTTTAGGGGCTATGCCAAGAAAAAGGGGCCCTGGTGGCAGAGTGATTAAGCATTTGGCTGCTAGGTAAAAGGTCATTACTTAGAGACTGTTAGTGCCTCTGGTGGCTTAGCCTGCAGGGAGTTGTGCAGTTAAATGAAAGGCTACACCTCTCTGGTAGTTGGAATCCACCAGAGTCTCCTGGGGAGAAAGATTGTCATTCTCATTTCATGTATTTTGTTGTTGTTGTTAAGTGCCATCAAGTCAAGCACGACACATAGCAACTCTATGAACAAAAGACCTGAACCCTATTCTACAACTATTGTCATTTCCCTATGTTCATAGAATTTCCAGAGGCATGTTGTTTCAGGGAGTGGGAGCTCAACCAAACCCTGTCCACCATGGGTAACAATTAGGGCATTTGACACACCAGTGGCACAGCATTCAGAAGCATTCAAGTTACCTCAGTACAGTAAATTGACAGACCAGTGCTGTACCAGTTAGAAGAATGTTCATCCCAAACATAATTAATACCAGGCCTGAGTGCCACAGGCCTCAGGGCTCAATGGACTTTTAAATACAAAGGCCTGCCCACCCATCCTGGTTGACTCTAAACAAGAGGCTTGCAGTCCACAGCTCATTGAAATTTGCAACCTCAGAAATTCAATAGAGGGGGAGGGTCTACTGTGAGTCAGTTCTGACTTGATGGCATTGAGAGATGAGAATTGCTCCTCAGGAAGGGAGATACAACAACTGTTTCTTTAAAGATTCCAAACTTTGACACTTTATGGATCAGAGTTGTACTCTGTTTGGTAAGAGCTCTCTGATTTGATATAAACTAAAATGGCAGTATTTTTGGTGAGTATGTGTTTGATACGAATAATTTTGTTTGATACTTTCTGTATTTGTATTGGATTGTTGGATTATTTTTCTTTGGAACAGTCACCAGTAAAGATCTCTTCGTATTGGTAGACAGGTCACTGTCTTTGAAATGTCTTGATTTTGATGAGTGAGTGCCTACAGCACTGTATTTGTTTGTTAAAATGTCTTAATTGCTCTTTCATCTGTTCCTGGATGCCTTTATTGTTTCACCAGTAGATGCCTCCAGTATAGCATGAATTTATACCTTCAGGACCACCGGAATCTGTAGTCAAGACTTTCTTCAATGTGCAGAGCTGCTTTCAGTCATCACCAGAGTATGATAAACCGGCAGATGAGTGGTGGCAGCTTTTTATACATATGATGAATGAAATTTCACTCTTCCCTAAGAATAATGAAGAAAAGCACTTTGAGAAGGATAGAGAAGTGCGTTATAAGAATAATTTTTCTTCCAGTTTAAGTTTGGTGTTTTATAAATTTTTTTTTATGGATATGCTTAGTGTTAAGAATAGCAGTAGAAAACCAGCACTGCACCAATTGGTGACACCATGATAGATGGAGAAGAGATTGAGATTGTTAACAATTCCAGCTTATTGGCTCCACAATCAACACTTTTGGCACAAGCAGTCATTGCTCCTTAGTACTTAGTTTTGTCTCTGTGATCTTTATGGTTTTGGGCTTTATCCCTAGATCTCTGATCCACCTTGAGTTGATTTTTATATGTGAAATAAGATGTGGATCCTCAACACATGTGGATCCATCTGCTTTCTGCAGGTAGTAGTCCAGTTTTGCTACCACTATTTGTTGAAAAGGTTATAATTTCCCTATTCAATAGGTTTTTCTCCTTTGTCCAAATGTCAGTTGATGTAATTCATCACATTAACACAGAACAAGAACCACCTGATCCTATCAATTGATGCAGAAAAGGCCTTTAATAAAATCCAACAGCCCTTTATGG
Organism: Elephantulus edwardii; assembly: GCF_000299155.1. Lineage (NCBI taxonomy): Eukaryota > Metazoa > Chordata > Mammalia > Macroscelidea > Macroscelididae > Elephantulus > Elephantulus edwardii. The sequence goes on from NW_006399874.1 coordinate 1,242,427, forward strand.
TCAAAACACTAAAGAAAATAGAAATAGAAGAAATTTCCTCAACATAGTGAAAAGCACGTGCACAAAACCAAGCACCAACATAGTTTTCTATGCAGAAAGACTAAAGACATTCCTCTTGAGAACAGGCACCAGACAGTGATACCCACCATCACCATTCATATTCAATATTGTATTCAAAGTACTTGCTTGGGCATTAAAAGAAGAAAGTAAGAGACATCCAAATTGGCAAAGAGGTGATAAAACTATCACTGTTCAGGCAATATGATAGTATACACAGAAACCCCCAAAGACTCAACAAAGAAACTGCTAGACCAGTTAGTAGAGTGGCAGGATATGAAAGCAACATATAAAAATTGTGGATTTTCTCTACAGTAACAAAGAAAACATGGAAAAGAAATGTAAGAAAGCAATACGATTTACAATAGCCAACCACAAACTGACACTAGAGACACAAAAGATCTTTATAAAGAATTCTATAAATCACTACTATAAGAAACAATAGAAGACCCAACTAAATAGAAAAATATTCCCTATTCATGGATGGGAAGACTCAATATATTGAAAATAACAATCTGTAATCCCAATACAGATGTCAAACTCATTTTTCAAAGAGGTAGAAAAGGCAATTGGCAAGGTTATTTGGAAAGGGAAAGCTTTTCAGAAAAATAAAAATGAAGTAGGTGGCATAATCCTGTTTGATCTCAAAACCTACTACACAGCCATAATAATCCAAAACAGTATGGCACTGGTCAAATGGCAGACACATAGACAGAGGAACAGAAGTGAGCACCCAGAAATTGATCCGTCTACCTACATCCTCATATAATTCTTAAACCATCTCCAAAACGTAAGCTTATATCTCCTTTTTACAGGTGACACTTAGGGTGAAACTTTGCCTTTGACTGAATAACTAGAAAGAAGCACAGCTGGTAGTTAATATTGTTTCTGTTGTTATGTGCTGGCAAGTTATTTACAACCCATAGTGACCCTCTTTACAAAAGCTCTATCCTAAAGCCAGCCTCATTGTCTCTGACACATTCACCTCCAGTACCCCCGTAACTGAGTCAGTCCATCTCATCCAGGTTCTTTCTCTCCTTCCACCCTTCCAAGCATGATGTCCGTCTCCAAAGACTGGTCCCTGCTTGCATTATGTCCAAAGTATGTCAGATGACGTTTCAGAATCCTTGCCTTTCAAGGAGCAGCCTGGTTTCATCCATTCCAGGATGAACCTGTTTGTTCTCCTAGCAGACGATGATATATTTAGTACTCTTCTCCAGCACCACAATTCAAAGACATTAATTCTTCTCCTATGATCCTTATTCCTTGTCCAGCTCTCTTATGCATAGCAAGTGATTGTGAAGACCATGGCCTGGATCAGACACACCTCAATCTCCAGACTGACATCATTGCTCTAGTAGACTTTCCAAATGCAATTCTTCTTTTGATTTCCTGGCTGCTGATATCGAGTGTTGATTGTGGAGCCAAGCAAACTAAAGCTGTTAATAATTTCAATCTCATCACCGTCTTGATTTGATTTAATTCTAGAATTACAAGTCTGCTTCCTCAATATAAAATTTTCATACCCCATTGCCCAGAAATAATTGTCATTAATATGTTGATGTCTTTACACATTTTTTTTTCTGTGTTTGTCTTTTCATTGTTAAACACCTAATGCTTTCTAGAAAGGCACGTTGTTCAGTAACTGTTTCCTTTCAGTCTTTGTGGAGAAAATATGAATAAATTTTAACTTTATTACCCCTTAAAAACTGTCAGTTAGAAAAGTATGATTAGTAAGATAGATAGCTAACTAGATGCAAATTTCCAGAAGGATGTGCTAAATTAAAAGCCAGCCAGCCAGCCAGACTGAAGGAGTAAGTGAGTAAGCCATTTAGAAGTCTTTGCCTGATTTAGGATTCTTATGTTGAAATAAGTCAGGAAAGCATAATTATTGCTTGGGGCCATGCAGTTTGAGACGTTGGTACATGCTGAAGGAATGCTAGAAGAAGTAGACCAAATGCAAATATTCCATTTAAAAAAAACCAAAGAACACCACCACCAAAAACCCAACCCCCTAAAAATACAACCACCACCACCAAAGGAACTACCAATCTTACTGTCAAGCAATCAGTTCTCTACCTAACATAAAGTTTATTTGTGAAAATGCTTGATCAAAGTATTGCTAATATATAGTTTGTTTGTGAAGATACTTGATCAAAGTGTTATACATGTTTAATAATTGATTCCTTGAAGTATTTAACTTTATTGTTCAATCTTTGTTTGCTAGTATTGCAAAATGTAGAATAGTCTCATTTGTATTCAGGGAAACGGACAAATTTTGAGTCAAGGTAGGCAAATGGATCTCAGGAAATTAGAAAAGACAATTTTGGAGAACTGAGTGCTGTTAACTTGGTGCATCTCCAAAGTGGAAGGTGGCCCTGATCTCGTGGGGAAAGCCCAGAGGAGGGGCTGAAGGAACTGAGATCTGCCTGCAGAGACTTGCACTAAGTCGACCAGGTAGAGGTACCTAAGGGAGCCAGGTGAATCACTTGTGTTTCTCATCTGAAATGTAATGTGCTTTCTGCATTGTAGTCTGGCCAGCTGGCTAGCACCTGACAGGACTCAGCATGGCAGGGGCCTGGGCCAGAGTGTGAATATAGCCCTAGGTCCAATCAGGTGTCACAGAAATGCACTTTGTCACAACCACAGGGAGCATCTTTGCTTTGAAAAGTCCTTCCATAGCCTCTCCAACCCTATTGCATACCTTTCCATATAGATTGTCGTTCTATTCAGGAATTTTACATATTGGTAATTAGAGAATATATGTAGCTACCTCTGTGCTTCCGCCAGATTACCATTCTTACCTTTAGCTTTTTTCATGGATTGTGCCACCTCGGGACCTTTAATGGACTTAGTCCACAGTTAGCCACACTGCTAATCCACAGGTGATCCTTCATTTCTCTGCTAGTTGAAATTTATTAGCAGAAAAATGGACAGTTTCCATCCGCGTGATTTACAATCTCTGAAAACTGCTGGAGGAGTCAGCTCCAGCAATGGAGTGAGCAAGTTAATCTGTCTCAGAGTTGACCAGTTAGAGTCCAGCAAACAAACCTCTTCCTTGTAGCTGAGAAATACTTTCTGAGCAGATGCTTTCCACTGCCAGTCATGTTTATTGTTATCCTCACCATCCCTCTTTGTTATGCTCACAACTCTTCGGTCCTTCTTTAGGGAACTTAATGAGAAGAGATAAATGCAAACAAATGTTCTAAATAAAGGCAGCGTATGTAGTTAAGAAAAGCCCAAGTAAATGCTAGAATGTGTATTTCACAGAAATAGCGAGATAACTGCCATAAAGACTATAGGTTTAGGGGGTTTTTAGAATAAATTTCTTTCAGGTATTTCACAGGTACCAGGTATGTGAATTTTTCATTAAGAGCTAGAAGTAAAACATCGATTTAGTCAAGACTCTTGAGAGGTTTAGGATAGAATGACAGTACAATGTGAGAAGTTCCACCTCCAAGGCATGCCTGCAGAAGTACAAGGAAGAGAGAGCGTATCAAAAAAATCTCCTAATTCTGAGAAGCAAGCAACAAATTGAGACAAAGAAATGTGGGAAGCACATTATTGGAAAAATAAAATAACATAAATGTGTGTACATGGAGGCTCAAAATGGAATGATAAAATTTGATCAAATTCAACACAGTACTTGAGTATGTGGCAGCAAATGAAACTAGAGAGGTAGAGGATGATCATATCATGAAGGAACTTTTGTTGTACAGTGTTCTTCTGAAAGCCACGAGAAGCAATGAAATGGGTTGGAAAAGGAGAATGGCTCACTGATCGCTCTGGCAATATCTGGGCTTATAAATCTTGGATCCAGGGAGTCAAGCCTCCATGTTGGGACTGGAAAGTTTGGGGAAGGAGCAACAAGGGGATTGGAGAGACTGGACCAGAAGTGAGAGGACCAAGGGGTCAAACTCTTGCAGGATAGGGAAGGGAGAAGAGTGTGTGAGAGGTCTTGTTGGGCAGGAAACGTCATCTAACACTGGAAAGATGAGACCCACTGAAGAATGGATGAGCTCTGAGGGAAAAAGTAAGCTTATAGACATTTAAAGGGCAAGGATATATCTGGGATACTTAAATAGAAACGTTCAGTGGGTAACTGAACAAAGAGTTTAGGAGCTGAGGAAGAAATTTTAGCAGGAGATAAAAGTTTGGGAATTATCCATATGTGGTAGCTGAAGTACAGATGTGAATAAAACCACTCAGGGAGAGGTTGTGGAGTTGGAAGGGTGGATGAATATGCAGAATTGTCCTTGTTTGGGGAAAACACAGGAAGAAGGGTCCTTGTAGGATTCTGAGAAGGAATAGTGGAATACATGATCAGCTGTATTGACTAGTATTGGAGAGAAGGTTGAGAAAATGATAGCAGCGTTATCAAGTTGCACATTATAGAGGTTATTGATCTTAAGGGCTGGAACTAAAGCTTGCAGATGAATGTATGATGCTGTTGTCATGTATGAAACTGCCTTAGCACATTCCAAGAGAGAGCTTTGGGAGCATCGTTTAAGAACCAGTGAAAAGGAATTTGGCAAAGAGCAGCCAGAGAAACATAGACACAGGGGCAGGAAGTGCATAGAGGACTGCAGTGTGTGAAATGAGGCAGAATGATCAATAAACACAAATGGAAAAGTTTCCATTGGATTTGCCACTTGGGAGGTCAACTCTGGCAACAAAAAGCAATGTCAGAAAATGACATGCAGCCACATTACTTGTTCTGTTCCCCTCTCCTTTTTGTTTTTTTGTTAAGACACCAGAGAAAAGTAGGAAAAAGACCAGCAATCCCTGTTGCCTGGAGGAAACACCAGCAGTCCTTGTTTCCTGCTGGACCTTCCAGTTCTAAGAGCTAGAGAGCAATTATCGCAGTAGTGCATATGGCAGACAGCTAATGATGATGAAAGGAGTGGAAGGATTTCACAACTCGTTGCTCACAAATGTGTGTTTGATCAGTGTCTGGTGTGGAAGTGAGCCAGTCAGGTTGCCCCTGTGGGTCAGACCCGTAAGCAAAAGGAAGGGTAACTAGTCACACATATTTTTATTCTGGCACCTAATCATTGACTATGAGTGGAAATAGGTGAACTTTGGTCATCTTAGGTCCGGTTAATTCACATTATGTGTTAATCACAGAGAAATAATGTTCCAAGGCCCTTAATATATGACTTAATTTTATATCACTGTGTTTCCTTGTTTCTTCTTATTTATTTCTTTTTAAAAATAAAAGAAGGGTGTTTTTAAAAAAATATTTTTAAAAATCATAATTCATCATCACAAGAACATGGAAACAGCCCAAATGTCCAACCACAATGGAATGGATTGAGAAATTATGGTACATTCACACGATGGAATACTACACAGCACACAGGAGCAATGATTTTGTAAATTACTACCTAACTTGGGAGGGACAGGAGAGCATTATGCTGAGTGAACTAACTCAGTCCCATAAGGACAAATACTACATAAGGCCATTATTGTGGAATTAGTATGAAGAGCCAAGGCGGGGAGGTAGGAGCAGAGATGTAGGGAGGGGGGAGCAGAAAAGTGGGGATGGGGGCTGGTTAATCACAGGGTCACACAATTTGATTGGTTGGGGGGGATGAAGGAAATGGGAAATTTGCGGTATGAAAAACAATGCATACGAACTTTGTAAGTAAACTAATATAAAAATTTCATTTAAATAAAAAAATAAAGTCATTATAACAAGTCACTATAGGCAAGTAAAGGAAACCTAGCCTGCCCTTTCTGCTTTCAGACTCAGCCCTGGTGGTTTGGCAGTGCTGGTGGAGCATACTATGCCGGGCTTGCTGTTGCGGTGTTCATCTTCCCCCCACTGCATTGTCAGATTGTAGTAGACAAAGACTGTGCCTTCCTTATGCATCTTGTCTCCTTACCGTCTGCCACAGAACCTGACAAAGAGTTAGGGCTCATTAAGGATTAGTTGTTTAAGTAATAGAGTAAATGAACAAATGAATGGATGACTCTCTGAAATTACAATTTCAGAGAGTACTGGACACAAAATTAGTTTTGTCACTTTTTAATCTATAGGAGAGCAATCAGGCTCTGCAGTCATGTTATCCAACATAAAGGTGCATATTTCTTGGAATTATATGAAAGAAGTTGTTTTGTTAAGAAGCTGTTCTTTTATTTATTGCCATCGAATTAGAACTGAATAGAACATAGAACATAGTTGACCCTGCTGTGGATTTCCATGACTAGAGATACCACGTGGATGGAGATTGACCATCTTCTTTTTTTACAGCTAGTGCATTCAAACCACCATACTTTTGGGCACAGTGTCAGGAGAGGCTGGTACTGGGAAACAGACATCATGCTTGGAAAGGTAAATAGTGAGAGAGAAGAAGACCTTGAAGTTAAATTAACACAGTGGCTGCAGTGCTAACCTTGAGCATAGCAGAGACCGTGATGATGGCATGGTTTCAGTGTTGTTTTTCAGTGTCCTATGAGTGTTAGTGTGACTGGACAGCATGGAGAGACACCACCACCACCAGCAGTAAGAAACTGATTGAGACCATGGACTTCCAAGAGAACATACAGATATGTCTTGAAGAGGGTGAAACCAAGCTGCTCCTTTGAGGCAAGGATTTTGCGGCTCTGTCTCACATACTTTGGGCATTTTGCCAGGAGGTACCACTTCTTGGAGAAGGACATCAGGCTTGGAAGGGTAGAGGGACAACAAAGGAGAAGATGACCCTGGATGTGATAGATTGAGACAGTAACTGGGGTACTGAGGGTGGGTGTGTCAGAGACAGTGAGATTGGCTCAGGACAGGACAGGGTTCAGAGCTATTGTGCATAGTGTTGCTATGAGTCACCGCTAACTGTTGTTGATTGCCTTCAAGTCGAGCACAACTCATAGCGACCCTATGAACAAAAGGCCTGAAACCCCTCTACAACTATTGACATTTATCAAAGTTCATAGAGTTTCCGGAGGCATGTTATATAGGAAGTGGATGGCACTCTTGCTTCCAAACCTGTCATAGTATGTTATTGTTGTCATGTGACATTGAGTCACATGCAATTTATAGTGACCCTATGTAGAGCAGCTCTGAACCCTTCCCTGTCCTGAGCCAGTCTCACTAATCCCGACACATCAACCAAAAAAAAAGTAATAAATTTCTACTCAAACTGTTGTTGTTATGTGCCATCGAGTCGCTTGCGACTCATAGTGACCCAATGTACAAGTGCCCTAAATGCTGTTCTATCCTGTGCCAACTAGAGGGCACATAAAAACAATTCAGAAATGATGTGTCTAGCCCTTTCATGGATTTATAATGTATTTTGCCTTAATAAGAAGCATATCAGACCCATGCCTTAGGTTCACACAGTACAGAAGTTCCATTATGCACTTTTTCCTGAATATCACATGCTGGGATGTTCCGTAGTAGCAGAAGGGAGGCTCCACACCTGGAAGACAAGTAGCAGTCTTTCCCAAAAGGTGTTGAGAACGCCTAAGTAAGGCTGTCTTTGATAGGTTAAAAAGGGAAGATGGGGAGAAAGAATCTGAATGTTCTGAGTCTCAGACTGCTGAGAAAGGGGTTTTCAGGAATGAAGGCAGCAAGAATATGTTCTACTTGGAAATTTAGACTTCACGTGGAGCCAGCAGCATTGTTTCAGCAGGTGGGCTCTGGGACCACCTTTTGCAAGCAGAATCTTTGTTACAAAAACTTCACCCATGACTACATAGTCTTGAAAGCAAGATAATTGGAGCCTGCATTTTATTTTCCAGGGAAAACTCATATACATTTAAATTACTAGAATCTAAGCTATTGCCACCAAAATCAAGTTCCTAAAAAGATTTTTGGACCAAAAGGATGTCTATAATCTTTCACATCTTCTAGGTTGTATAATCTTTCTCACCTTCAATAAAAGCCTGTAGAAAAGTGGCTTACTTAACATGTTGCCGCAAATGACGGTCGTCAATTTAAAAAGTGTGCAGCAACGTGTTAAATACAGTGATTATATTTGTTTAATCTGAGGATAAATCACCTCTCTTTCACGTTTCAGGCTCTGAAAACCCTCAGACTCTGGAGGGTCAGCCATGAGTCTGTTCTGATTCAAGGCAATGAGTATGAAACTGAAGGAGAAAGATGGGTAATCTCCTTCCTCATGATTTGCAGCCTTGGAAAACCACTAGAGGGTCAACTATGAGTCAAGTCAGTTCATATTCAAGAACAATGAGGTTTTTTAAAGTCTAAAATGTAAATATCTATTATAGTGACCCAGGTTACTCATCTGTAAATACAAACACTTCACCTCCCTTCTACTTTTCAATAAATTCAGATAGGGGTGTGTGTGAGAGGATTGCTTTACCAAACAGATTTGCCCTGGAGTTGATTCCAGCTCATAGGGACCCTGCATGATCGAAAAGATCTGCCCCGTAGGGCTCCCAAGGTTCCGTGTTCTTCAAGAAGCAGATTGCCATATTCTTCTTCCATATAGTAACTGCTAGGTTTGAACCACTGACCTTTCAATTCACATCTGGGTATATAACCACTGTACTGTTAGAGATCTTTGAGGAGGATTGCTTTAGTACTCTATGTGAAAATTAAAGCAAGTATGCCACATTATCTTCAGGGGGAAACTCAGTTAAAACATATAGTAATTTTATACTAGTTCCTAGTATTAAATTAGGGGTAATTTGTGTACACATCATTCACCCTAGAATTAGGAGATGCACTCAGTGGAATTCTAAAAAAAGCTCTGAAAAATTATCCAATGTGTATGCTTTGTGAGATGAATACTTTGAAGGAGACACTCATTTTAATCTATAAATTCTGATAGATTTTTTATCTGTAGGTTGACATTTTATAGTTTTGGGTTTTTTTTTAAATTTTAACGAACATAGAGAAGTTAGATTTTCATTTATTCATTGTTGCACATTTTACCCCCTTGGCCTCCCATCCCCCATTTTCACTTTTCCTTTTTTAAAAACATTCATTGTTGCACAATTACCTACCCCACCCCCAGTCCTCTTTATTCTGGACTTTTGTTCTATGTATAATACTTCATCATGTATTCATTTTAGAGAGTTCTTTAATCTGTTTCAATGCAATGGCCATTATCTAACTTAGTCTATATAACTTAGTCTTATAGTTGTTATTATTACGTGCCTTAGAGTCAGAACCAACTCATAGTTGACCCTCTAGTGAATTTTAAGAGATTTTTAAAATCACATGGTAGGAGATTCCCCATCTTTGTCTCAAGGAGAAGACAGTGTATTTGAACTGCCAAAGAGGCACCATCCTTTTATTAGCAGCGTTAAGTCCTAGAGCTCCCTTTATTTATAGTAGTTCTTTGAAAAGTGTACGCATGCTTTGGAGCTCTTTTTTAAAATAAGAATATCTTCTATATGTAATACTTAGGTTTAACTTTTTATTAAAAATAAGCATATTTAAAAATTGGTTGGGCTTTCGGCTTTTCGGCTTGGAGGAGGCCTCGGTGCAACTTTCTTTGGTCGTCCCACATCTGGGTTCATCTGACACCAGCCGCCTCCGCCATGCCACCCAAGTTCTACCCCAATGAGATTAAAGTCATGTACCTGAGGTGTATCGGTGGGGAAGTCGGTGCCACTTCCACTCTGGCCCCCAAGATCGGCCCCTTGGGTCTGTCTCCAAAAAAGTTTGGTGATGACATTGCCAAGCCCACCAGTGACTGGAAGGAACTAAGTATTACAGTGAAATTGACCATTCAGAACAGACAGGCCCAGATTGAAGTGGTGCCTTCTGCCTCTGCCCTGATCACCAAAGCCCTAAAGGAACCACCCAGAGACAGAAAGAAGCAGAAAAATATTAAGCACAGTGGAAATATAACTTTTGATGAGATTGTTGGCATTGCCCGGCAGATGCGACACAGGTCTTTAGCCAGAGAACTCTCTGGAACTATTAAAGAGATCCTGGGAACTGCCCAATCTGTGGGCTGCAATGTTGATGGCTGTCACCCTCATGACATCATAGAAGACATCAACAGTGGTTCTGTGGAATGTCCAGCTAGCTAAGGAACTACAGATGAAAATATTTCAATAGAGGATCATTTGTTAACAAAAAAACAAAAACAAAAAATTGGTTGGGATACATTGGTTGGGATCATTGGTTGGGATCATTCATATCCATTGTTCTTTAACTTACATTGTGGTTCTTGTGGCCTAGTAGCAAGTGGCCTCAATCCCAAAGGCATGAGAGTTGAATTCACCAGTTGCTCTGAGGGAGAAGCTTGGGCAGTCTCCTTCAGTGTGATTTGCTATCTCTGAAAACTTGCTAGAGGGTCAGCGATGAGTATAATAGAAGTTGTTTTTGTTAAGTGCCATTGAATTCACTTGTACTCATAGTGACCCTTTGTATGATAGATTGAAATTCTGTTTGATCCTGTTCCTGTGGCATCTCTTATAAATTGTTATTATTGTTTAGTGCTACCATATTGACCGTGATTCATAATGAGCCTGTGAACAAGAGGTCTGAACCTTGCTGTGTCCTGTGCCATCCTCATCACCTCTGATACGCTGGAGCCCACCGTTACAGTCATTGTATCAGTCCATCTCATTGAGGGCCTTTCTCTGCTTCTCTATGTTTCCCAGCATAATGTCATTTTTCCAAGGATTGACCCCTCCTAACAACATGTTCAAACTATATGAGACAAAGATTTACTCTCCTTGCCTCTAAAGAGCACTCTGGTTGCACTTTCTCCAAGACAGATTTAATTGTCCTTTTGGCAGCCCACGGGATGGTTAGGACCACAGTTCAAAGGCATTGACTTTTTGCTCTTCCTTCTTTATTATCAAATTTTCAGATTTACATGAAGCAAATGAAAAAAAAAATCTATGAATTGGATCAGGTGCACCTTCTTCTTTACACAGTTTCATTGCTCTTTCATATGTTACAGAGGTCTTTGACAGCAGATTTTCTCCATGCAGCAGCACATCTTTCTATTTCTTTACTGCTGACATCATGGGTATTGATTGTGGATCTAAAAAAAAAAAATGGCAGCTTCAGTGCTTTCTCCATCTATCATGATGGTGCCTGTTGGCCCAGTGGGAGGGGTTTTGTTTACTTGATGCCAAAGTTTAATCCATATGGAAGGCTGTAATCTTTGATCTTTTTCAGTAAATGCTTCAAATTTTCTTCAGTTTGTGCAAGCAAAATTGAGGCATCTGGATAACACAGGTAGTTGATTAATCTTCTAGCCATGATGCTACTTTTCCCCACCCCCATATACTTGACAGGATAAGGTTTAAAACGAGGAAAGATGTGTGTCAGGTGTGTATCTTTTCTCCATATCTGTTCAGTCTGTATGCTGAGCAAATGATTTAAGAAGCTGGACTGATAGAAATAGACATTTTAAAATGCATCTTCATTGTAAAATGAGAAGTGGTTAACATCCATCCAAATAGCCCCCCTTCTATCCTTTCCCAGCACTTTCCCCCCTTACTTGCTGCTCCCTTTACTCAACAGCATACCCATTTGAGGCAGAGAGACAGAGTGGCGGGGTGGGAGGGAGAGAGGGAGGCAGAAAGGGAGAGAGAGAAAGCTTTATTATGGAGGTACACTGTGAACAGAGTCATGAGTAACTGGCTGATTACTCACAAACTGTGATCCTCAACCTGGCTGCATATTGGATTCACCCAGGGGGTTCTTTTTAAGCAAGGACCAAGTTCCACTACAGGCCAATTTTCTTGGTATCTCTGAAGATTATCCCAGGTAATTCTGACCTGTAGAACCTTTAAAGTTAAGTGTTTCTTTGTTTGTTACAGAGGCCCTTAGACCTGCTTGACAGAATCTCCTTGTGTGCTTGGCTAAGATGCAGATTTTCTATCCTGACCCAGTCGTTACCCTTGGGTGCTGTCCAGTCGCTTCTAATTCATAGTGACCCCATGTGATAGAGAAGTATCCCATAGGGTTTCCAGGCTGCTGACATTACAGGAGCAGCTCTCCCACAGGGACATAGGCAGGGTTGCCAAGTTTTCCAATTTTTATTTCAGTCAGCAGTGAACCCTTTACCGCTGTGCCTGCAGGCCTTCTTGTTTTAACTCTAGACGAAGAGTAAATCACTTGCTCAGTGAGGGATCAGCTCTCTCATCAAACACTTCTGGTGATTATTTTGTTTTGAGAGTGCCCAGTCCGTAATACCTTAATTCAGTGTAATTTTTGTTATGGAAGAGTCCCTGGGTGGTGTAAGTGACTATGTGCTTGCTACTTAATGGGAAGGGATTGATATCAGTCCCATTTTATAGCAGTGGCAACATGCAGTATTTGTCCTTTTGCGGCTGAGATATTTCACTCAGCATAATGTCCTCCAGGCTCACCCACTTTGAATAATATTGCATAAGTTCCTTGTTTTTCAATGCAGCATAGTAGTCCATTGTGTGAATATACCACATCTTCTCTATCTGTTCGTTTGTTGATGGGCACTGGGTTATTTCCAACTCCTTGCTATTGTGAACAAAGCTGCGATGAACATGGGTGTGCATATATCTGCTTGGATGTCAGTTATGGTCTCTTTGGGATATATTCCCAGTAGTGGAATTGCTGGGTCAAATGGTATCTCTATTTGCAACTTTTTGAGAAAGTGCCATACCGCCTTCCACAGTGGTTGCACCAT
>NW_006399874.1:1255277-1264378 GCF_000299155.1 Elephantulus edwardii
AGATATAAGTCCCTTATCTGACATGTCATTACCAAACACTTTTTCCCAGTCTGTGGCTTCCCTTTTTACCCTGTTGAGAAGTTTTTGGATGTGCATAGGGGTTTGATTCTTAGAAGGTCCCATTCGTCTATTTTATCTTCCCCCGGTTATAGATTTTTCAGGATACTTGGAAGACTGTTTGTGTTGTGGATTTGGACAACTAGAGTTCTTCCAAGCTTTTCTTTAATGAAGTTTGCAGTCCTTGGTTTTAGTCCTAGATCCATGATCCACCTTGAGTTGGTTTTTGTATATGGATTGAGGTGTGGATCTTGCTTGAGTCTTCTGCAGATTTTTTCCCCAATTTTGCCAACACTATTTGTTAAAAAGACTGTCATTTCCCCACTTAACTGATTTCATTTCCTTGTCAAAAATCAGTTGACCATACATAGATGGGCTGATTTCTGGGTTCTCAGTTCTATTCCATTGATCTGTGTGTCTGTCATTGTACCAGTACCATGTTGTCTTAATCACCACATCAGTGTAGTAGGATCTGAAATCAGGGAGTGAGATGCCTCCTACCTTTTTTCTATATTTAAGGAGTGCTTTGCTTATTCGGGGCTTCTTTCCATTCCAAATGAAACTGGAGATTACCTTTTCCATCTCCTTGGAGAATGGAATTGGTATTTTTATTGGGATTGCATTGAACGTGTAAATTGCCTTTGGTAGTGTTGCCATTTTCACAATATTGACTCTTCCTATCCATGAGCAAGGGATATTCTTTCACTTCTCCAGGTCTCTTTTTGTTTCTTGTAGTAATGTTTTCTAATTTTCTTTGAATAGATCCTTTGTGTTTCTGGTTAGATTTACTTCCAAGTATTTAATCTTTTGATTCGCCATTGTGAAGGGTATTGTTTTTCTTAGTTCAGGTTCTGTATTCTCTTTGTCACTGTAAAGAAATCCAACTGATTTTTGTATGTTGATCTTGCTAAATTGGTCCACTGTGTCCAATAGTTTTCTTGCTGAGTCTTTAGGGTTTTCTAAGTATACTATCATATCATCCGCATAGAGGGATAATTTTACCTACTTGTTGCCAATTTGGATACCTTTTATTCCCTTTTCTTGTCTTATTGCTATTGTTAAGACCTCAAACAATATTGAATAAGAGAAGTGATAGTGGGCATCCTTGCCTAGTTCCTGTTCTTAAAGGGAATACCTTTAACCTCTCTCCATTGAGAACAATGTTGGCTCTTGGGTTTTCATAAATACTTTTATTATGTTGAAGAAATTCCCCTCGAATCCTGTTTTGTTGAGTGTTTTAATCAGGAAAGGGTGTTGGATTTTGTCAAAGGCCTTTTCTGCATCAATTGATAGGATCATGTGGTTCTTTTTCTTTCCTTTGTTAATATGATTAATTACACTGATTGTTTCCTTATGTTGAACCATAATGCTTCTCTTAAAGTTAACTTGTTTTATTTTTGGTGAATCAGCCTCTTGTATCTCAAGACAAACTTGTGTTTATTTAGCTAACTCCGGTGGGTAGTCAGGGCTGAGGCCCAGAGGTTGTTTGGGTGCATGTGGCTGGGTTTAAGTGAAAGTCTTCTGGTTTGGGGACATTTATTGCCAGGACTCCAAATAGCCAGGCTCAAACTTTCAGAAAGACTTTCTGTCTCTGCCCCACCTCCCTTTTCTGTTTTGTCCTGTAACAATCGTGGCTCGTTTCACTGCTTATACTCTGCAGTGTATCTTATTGTCATCTTATTTCCACATCTATTAGAAAGGCTGACTGGGCAGGAGTTGTGCCCAGCAAGAGTGACTGACTCCTACTAAGTTGATTGTCGTTTGAATTATATGAAAAACTGGATGCCTTAATTTTTTAAAAAACATAATCTCCATTTAGCACAATTTCTCCCCTTCCTTCCATGTCTCCACTCCCTTCCCTCCCCAGAGGAACAGCTGTGGAAGCAAATGCAGACTTGGATTGTGTATTCATATTTAGTCTTGTTTGACAGTCCCAGATATTTTTAAGCAGGATTGAGTCAGGCAACAACCAGCACAGATTCACACTGTCTTCGTCAGCCAGGCTGTTTGGCACACAAGGACCTTGTTTTATCCTAGTAGTAAATAATTCTAGCCAAAGCAATATGATGTAGTGAATGCACTCAAAGCCCCACTATCCAGTGTTTTACTACAGGCTATCAACATGCCTGTTCTGATCATGACTAATTGTTTTATTCCTTGTAGCTTTTGAATTTTGAATTTTACATGCATGTTCTGTTCACATCTAATTGATTAGATGTTCTTGTAACTTTATTCCTGCGTGTCTGGCTGGTCTTGATTCATGGTCCTATAAAAACAAGAGCCTAGATCTCATTCAACTCTCCCCTCTCTGCATCATTCCCTCCCTCCCTGTACTGTTGCCGAGTAGATTCCGTGCTCATTTTTGCTGACCTGTTTTTATTGTGGCATGTCATTTCTTTCTTAAGAGCATGGGTTTTTTAAAATTTTCTTTTCCTATGGGTTGGTGGATCTCATTAGTTTGTGGGCTTTCTGTGCACAGCTCTGCTGCTCCCATACTGCTCTTTTGTGAATTGTTTGGGTAACTCCCTGTCCTTCACTTGTTGATAGGGTTCCAGATTTGTCACTGAAGGTCTCCCCTGACAGTGTTCAGTTGGTGCTGAAGAGGAAAAATGGGGATGACCTTTTACAGTTGACTTCCATTCTGCTTGTAACCCTCTCTTCTAACACATTTTTTTAAAAAATAAATAAACACATAGTCAAACACAAAAGTATACATATTAAAATGAAGCTTTCTTTTGATTCTGGTGTCCTACCCAAGCTGTAAGTACCTTCTTCACCCATAGCCCTATTTTTTCTTTTTTAATGGTACACTCTAGCCTCTGACTCACAGATTTATTTTTTTTTAGATGTGTGGCCATGGTCATAAGGTGCATCTGATACAGGCCACGGTCTTTGCTGTCACTTGTTATGCACCAGAGAGTTGGACAATGACTAAGGAGGCTAGAAGGAGAATTGATGCCTTTGAGCTGTGGTGCTAGAGAAGGGTATTGAGGGTACCATGGACTGCTAGGAAAACAAACAGATTCATCCTGGAAAGGGTTAAACTGGGCTGCTCCTTGGAGGCAAGGATCCTGAGGCTTCATCTAACATACTTTGGGCATGTTGTAAGGAGGGACAGGTCCTTGGAGAGGGACATCATGCTTGGTAGGGTGGAGGGACAGCACAGGAGGGGAAGGCCCTCTATGAGGGGGATTGATTCAGTGACTGGGATAATCGGGATGGGTGTGTCAGAGACAGTGCAGTTGGTACCAGACAGAGCAGAGTTTAGGGCTGTTGTACATAGGTCACTGTGAGTCACAAGCAACTCGACAGCACATAACAACAACAACAGCAAGAAGTTAAATTTTTTAAAAATCAATTCTAACTTCTGGTTAAGGGAGCTCTGGTGGCCTAGTGGCAAGAAGCTGTGCTGTAATCCCAAAGGCATGCAGTTTGAGGCCACCCACTGCTCTATTGCAGGAGGATGGTCAGCCTCCTCCACGTGATTATCTGCCTCTGAAAACCCGCCAGAGGGTCAGCTATGGGTCAGCGATGGTACACAGCAACAATAACCTATGATTGACAGATTATACTTTTTTTCTTTTTTTTTTTACTAGCTTATTTACAAAATTTGAATACATTGTCTTTAAGAACAAATTCTTTCAATTTGCCTCAACCTCCTACCCATCAAATTGTACAACCCCATGATTAATTTCCCCCCTACCCCCCGCACATCCCCATCCCTTTGATTCCAGCCTCTCCCACCTGTCCTGGATCCTTATACTCAATTCTATAATAATGGTTTTACTCAGTCAGCATAATAATAATTTACAAAATCATTGCTCTTGTGTGCTGCATAATATTCCCTTGTGTGAATGTACTGTAATTTCTCAATCCATTCCATTGTGGTTGGACTTTTGGGCTGTTTCCATGTTCTTGCAATGGTGAATAATGCTGCTATGAACATTGGTGTACAAATCTCTGTTTGTGCCTCAGTTCTTGTTTTCTCAAAGTATATTCCGAGTAGTGGAATAAGAAGACTGTTATTCAGTAAAAGACAAAAGAGATTGCAGCCTGTAATCAAGATTAAACCACCCAAACTCATTGTCTTCAAGTAGATAGCAACTCATCACAATTTTCTGTCAGGTTTCTGAGTTTATAAATCTTTATGGGAGGAAACCATCCATCTTTCTGCTGAGGCGTGGATGGTGGATTTGAACTACTGACTTTTCATTTAGTCCAGCACACAACATACTATCAGGGCTCCTTACATTAAACAAGTTGAAGATATTACCGTTGAATAAAAATTGACACATAGCTGACCTTCCGGCTGCTTTCCAGTGCTGTAAGTCACAGCGAGGGGATTGCCCATCTTTCTCCTTGAGAGCTGATGGTGGATTTGAACCACAAGAGAGGTGATGTTTTACGTTTAGTAGTGCAACTCCCTCAGGACTACTTCATCAGAGTTCCTTTTAAATAAGCAAGTTTGGCATCAAGATGAGATCTTACCATATTCTCCCCATTTTTTTTAACTTACTCCAACTGTATTTTGTTTATGATGGGAATTTGGTAGTCTGATAACATAGATTATAGGGACTTATAGTGCTCACTCAAAGGCAGTATCACTCTGGTGATTGAAGTCAGGAGCTCTAAGTGAGAAAGATGGGGGAGCGCCTTCCTTGCTATTTCCAGCCTCTGAAAACCCACTGAAGAGTCAGCACTGAATGGGTTCTAATTCAACATCAATGAGTTTGATTCCACATTCATCTTGTCTGCCCCTTTCCAACTGCTTTCTCAGCCTTTGCAGTTTCTCTTCCTCTTATGTTGCTCATGTCCTGTCAGAGATGTTAGCAAATTCTCAGGAGACAAGCCTCTTTATTACCTCCTGAGCTACCTGCATTGACCAGCCTCGAAATGAAACTCTCCCCTCTCCAGCTTCTGTCACTCTGCCCTCACACAGCTTTTCTTCTCCAGCTATTCTGCTGCTGCCTCGTGCCTCCCTCCTTCATTTCATGACAGCAGGCACTCTCCCATCCTTACTTTCTTTTGCATGCATCTCTGAACCTTGGGCTTCTGTTCTAATTCCCCGTCTACTCTGCTTTCTCTCAGCTCTGTTATATCTCTCTGCATATTCCAGTATGTCTCCATCTGATTGAAGCTCTCTTCACTGCTTTTACTAGTTACCATCCACTCATTTCTGACTCAGCCATAATATGTAGACAGAGTAGAATTGTTCCATATAGTTTGTGCTCTTTTGGAAGCAGATTGCTAGGCGTGTGCTTCTAGGTACCTCTGAGTCGGTTTGAACCAACAACATTTCAGTTAACAGTAGTCCGCTTAACCATTTCTGCCATCAAGGACTCCTTTTCTAGGTGGTTGTACAGACAGTCTTTGGTGTCTGAGAAGCAGATGACTGGAATGTCAAATCTCTGCTCTTACTGTACAGGTCTCAGAATGACCTTTCTGGCAGTTTGAATCAACCATCAGCTCTGAGGCAGAAAGATGGACAGCCTTCTGTGGGATTTGTTGTTATCGTTGTGTACTATAGAACCAACCCATAGATGACCCTCTGGCGGCTTTTCAGAGCCACTTAATCGCACAGCAGGAGATTGCCCATCCTTCTCTGCAGAGCAGCTGGTGGCCAAACAGTGTGCCTTTGGGATTGCAGCACAACTCTTTGCCACTAGGCCACCAGAGCACCCTCTGTGCCATTTGTTGTTGTTGTTGTTATGTGCCGTTGAGTCGCTTGCAACTCATAGCGACCCTATGTACAACAGCTCTAAACTCTGCTCTGTCCTGTGCCAATCTCATTGCCTCCGACACTCATCCCAATTGCCCCAGTCACCAAATCAATCCATCTCCCAGAGGTCCTTCCCTTCCTGCGCGTGTCCCTCTCCAAGGACATGACCAAAGTATGTCAGACGAAGCCTCAGAATCCTTGCCTCCAAGGAGCAGCCCAGTTTAATCCTCTCCAGAATGAATCTATTTGATCTCTTAGCAGTCCATGGCACTTTCAGCACTCTTCTCCAACACCAAAGCTCAAAAGCATCAATTCTTCTATCCACCTTGGTCATTGTCTAGCTCTCTGATGCATAACAAGTGATCGCAAAGACTATGGCCTGTACCAGGTGCACCTTTGTCTCCAGAGACATACCGTTGCTCTTGAGTACTTTAAAGAGATCCCTAACAGCAGACTTTCCCATAGCAATACGTCTTTTAATTTCCTGGCTGCTGGTGCCAAGAATGTTGATTGTGGAGCCAAGCAAACTAAAGCTGTGAACAATCTCAGTCTCTTCACCATCCATCCTGATGCTGTCATTTGGTTCAGTGGTGAGAATCTTTGTCTACTTGACATTGAGCCTCAATCAATATTGAAGGCTGCAGTCCCTGAGGCAGTCATCAGAACAGAGCAAGGCAACACTGCATGGTTCAAAATTGGGAAGGGCGAACACCAGGGATGTGTCCTGTCTCCATACCTTTTCAACCTGTATGCAGAACAGATTATACGGGAGGCTGGGCTCTATGAGGACAAATGTGGCATCAGGTTTGGTAGAAGATCCATAAACAATTTGCGTTATGCAGGTGACACAACCCTGCTTTCTGAAACTGAGGACCTGAAGCGCTTGCTGCTGAGGGTCAGGGACTGCAACCTGTGCCATTTACAGCCTCAAAAACTGAATGGAGAGCAGCTATGAACTGGTTCTGTCTTGACAACACTGCCTTTGAGTTGATTTATTTCAAGTGCCTCAGAGGAGTATTTACCATAATGTTGTTGTTTCTGTGTGCCATTGAATTGGAATCTGCCCGTTACCATGTGCCATTGAATTGGCTGCCCCTCCAGTGGGATTGCAGAGGCAATAAACTGCACCAGAAGAGACTGCCCATCTTTCTCCCACAGAGTAGCTGCTGAATTCAAACAGCCTCTTCGTGCTGCAGCACAGTGCCTATCCACTAGGCCTTGAGCACTCCCTGTTGTTGTTAGGTGCCATCAAATTGACTACAACTCATAGCCACCCTGTGGACAAAGGATTTGAACCCCGGCTTCTCCTGTGCCATCCTCAGCATCTCTGACATATTTAACCCCTTTGCAACAGTCACTGTATTGGCCCAGCTGGTTGAGGGTCTTCCTTGCTTTGATTGAATCTCTGCCATTCCAAGTATGATGCCTTTCTCCCTGGAATAGCCTCCTTAGTCATCCTAGGGAGCTCTCCCAATCACCATGCATGTTGTTAGGAGAATTCTCTAGTATGACTAATCTCCTTGAGGGGATTTATGGGAGATTTACTGGAAATTTTATGGTGCTATATTACCTTTTTTATATATAGTGCTTATCGCATTCTTCTTGCCTTGCAGAATTGCATTCAGCAAGAGATAATTACACAACCTTTTGATGTTATATACTTAATCAAATACGAGAGGGCTTTGGTGGCTCAGTGATAGGAGTAACACCTTTCGTGATAGACTGGGCTTGATTCCTGGTCAGTGCACCTTATGTGATAGCTCCTACCTGCCTCTGATTCTGAACAGGCTTCAGTGGCGCTTCCAGACCAAAGCAGATGAGGGTGAAAGAACTCATGATCTACTTTTTCTCCCTAAAAATTGACCAGAGAAAATGATGGATCTGTGGCCTGATCCACAAGCCATCATGGGCATTATGCATGGTGTTAACCATAGGTTAAGGTCAATGCCACACAAAGTTTTACTGCGATAAAGTTCTCAGTAAAAAAGTTCATTTTGAAGCTGTACCAGAAACATGTCATAATACATCAAGTTGGTAAAGATTCATCACTATACAGAATTAAATAGAACGTTGTAAGATTTCCCTTTTGTTACTTTGGAGTTTTATGACATATTTTGAGAGTGGGTTTTAGTTTGGTTTTGTGTGTTCAGAAGAGTTAAGGAAAGGATTCACGTATGTTGCTTGCTGGCTTCTTACATTTTACCCCAGAGATTCTGCACCAGCATGGGTCTTACCCCTCACTCCCACCCTCACGCCAGGATAAATGATTTACACAAAAAATAGAACAAAGCCAGTGTCCAGAAATTCCTGTCTTGTCCGTTATTCCTTTTATTCTCCAAACAGTAAATATTTACTAACAGTTGCTCCAAAGATTTCTGCATAGTTTTTCCACTTAAAATTTAATTTTGCTTGTTTTCTTAAAAAAGTATATATATATGATATAATATATAGAATTCTGTTTCTGGTGCTTTTCCCTCTATACATTTTTGAGATAACATTTATAAAATGCCATTGGCTCCTGCTTGTCGTCCATGATATTGGCCTACAGCAATGGGGACTGTGTTGAGTTTCAGGGTTTACTGATCTTACTTGCTCTTTTTTAAAAGAATTACAGCACTGGTGAAGTTTGTGGGCTCTGCCCTGAGATGGTTCTTCCTCTTATTGTATAGATTCGAGGAAGTCTTCATCCTTTGGGTTCCCTGCTTTACTCATCCAGAGAATAGGAATGTTAGCAGAGCAGTTATCTTCCTCAGAATTGTAAAGATTTCGATGACTTACTTAGCCAACCTGTGCAGAGTGCTTAGAATCATGCATGACACATCGTCAGCCCTTGGTGAGGTTCAGCGGCCCCTGTACAAACACTCATTTTGAGATAAAGGGCCCTTCTGAGTGCAGGGAGGCTGACGTCAGGGGATAGAAACTGCACTGTGCTTGAATGGAATCCAGGAGTCTGACCTTGTTAGTGCCTTGTGCTAATTAAGCCGACATAGCCACCTCACTGTGGGGATGGTGGTGCTGATACAAGAAGAGTAGATGATCACACACACAGCTCTTGCCCTGTTGTTAAAAATAAAACTTTAATTTACTAATCCTCTATGTACTACTTCCTGTCTGTCCTGAGGTTTAAAATAGTCTTTATAATTTTACAAAAAGACAGTTAACTGAGAAAAACTGGGTAGATTATGTATACTGAATTGAAACAGATAAGGGAGAGAATAGTTTAAAAGTGATCTATGATAGCATATTGTGATTATCACAGGAATCCAGAATATGGTTGCAATAGTAGAGTGCAATTTGGGGCCGAGGGGAGGGCAGAGGGGGTAGG
>NW_006399874.1:1264488-1279841 GCF_000299155.1 Elephantulus edwardii
AAAAAATGCAACAATGAATGAATGAAAATCCAAAATCTTCTGTAAATGTTCATTAAAATTAATAAAATAAAATTTTTAAAAAGACAGTTAATAAATGAAGGTAATAGCTTGTTCTTAAAAATTGATTTTAATCCTCTTAAACTTCTCTATTTATGAATGCCATCAACTGGAATGAAATAATATTCTCAAAATCAAACTCCTTACTGTCCAATCAGAACAAATTCATAGCTGACCCTCCAAGTGCACGTTGCAATCACACAGGCGAACACTGCTAATCTTTCCCCCCCAGAAGTTGCTAGTGGATTTGAACTGTCAGAGGGGCCCCACCTGTGTGTTAGCTTGCAAATCCCTACAGACTCTGCTACTGAGCTCCCTCAAATAATCTTAGAAAATAAAAAAAATAAAATCTGTAAGACTTTAGTTTGATTTTATTTCACTTTTGATGTTAAATTTCATCAGAGAGAACTTAGTATTAAAACCTCAGATATACCTCAAGTCCAATAGAGACTGTTTATATAGAACAAAAGAAATCCTGGAGAATAATTAAGTCATAGAAAAAGGATTTATTGTGTTAAGTACAGGAAGCCTTGACCACAGACAAATGCATGTCTGCACACCGCCTGCCAGAAAGGAAATGCCCCTGGCCCTTTCCAGGCTCACATAATGGTGACGGCAACTTTTAGCATAAGCTGTGCTGCACTTTGAGGCTGGAGGTGTCATTGAGTGTAGAGACCTAGCGTGTAAAAGATTATTGTAATCATTGAAGGATCGTAGATGAATAGGTACTTTGTGGGTGGATATGTGTATATATGTTTAGAATTCCTTTTGTTTTGTGAAACTCACACTTTCCTTTTTCAATCTGTGGAACCCCATGCAAATATAGAATACTCAGGCACGTGCGTGTTCTAAGATACAAGGTCACCATGAGTCAATCAGCTTTAAGGCAGCTGGGGCGTATGTGTGTTTGTGTGTGTAATATACCACCCCTCTTTTCATTTACACACACACACACACACACACACACACACACACACACACACACACTAGTTGTCTTGAAGTTGGTTTTGACTCATGGTAACCTCAGGTGTCAGTAGAATATGGTTCATAGTGTTGTCAGAGGCTGATTTTTTGGGAACACATAGTCAGGCCTCTCTTCTGAGGCACCTGCAAGTGGATTCACACCTACAGTCTTTTGGGTAGCAGCTGGATACCACCAAGATACTGACTGACAAATACACATACATACGTTCTCTTTTTTTTTCTCTGCCTATAGTTTGGAAGGTTGGACAACAGCGCAGGAGAGGGAGACCCCAGATGAGATGGATTGATACAGTAACTGGGGCAATGGGAGTTGATGTGTCGGAATTAGTGAGACTTGCTCAGGACAGGGAAGGGTTCAGAATTGCTGTATATAGATAGGATTGCTTTACATCCCAGGAGACTCAATGGCACATAACAACAATAACATACCATGCCAGGTTTGGAAGTAGGGGTGACATCCACTTCCTAAACAACATGCCTCTGGAAACTCTATGAACTTTGAGAAATATCGATAGTTGTAGAGGGGCTTCAGGCCTTTTGTTCATAGGGTCACTATGAGTCGTGCTCAACTCAAAGGCAATCAACAACAACAATATGTGCATTAAAATACAGTAAATATTCCATATCTATAAAATATACATAAATACAATAACATTCTACACTGTATTAGAGACATTTCTCTCTCATTATCAGTTAGTCTCATAGCTGGCCCTCCAGCAGATTTTCTGAGGCTGTTAAATTGCATAGGAGGAGACTGACATACTTTGGACTTTTTGCAAGGTGGGATCAGTCCTTGGAGACGGATGTCATGCTTGGGAAGGTGGAAGGACAGCTCAGGAGAGAAAGACCCTTGATAAGGTGGATTGATTCAGTGACTGGGGTAATGGGGGTAGGTGTGTGAGAAACAGTAAGATTGGCACAAGATACAACAGGGCTTAGGGTCACTATGAGTCACAGGCATAATAACAACAACAACAGCTATTTTTCTTTAATGCAATTCTGTTAGGGATATAGCATGTTCTTGTTGAGTACTGTAGAGTCAGAACTGACCCATAGCTGAGCCTCCGGTGGATTTTCAGAGGCAGTTAATTGCACAGATCACCTTCTTCCACAGAGCAGCTGGTGGATTCGAACCACATGCCTTCGGGATTGCAGTGCAACTTCTTGACATTAGGCCACCAGAACTCCCTGGAATATAGCATAACTTCTATTAAACTCAAACTCATTGCTGTCAAGACAGAACCAACTCCTAACAGACACCCAAGAAGGTTTTTGAAGGCTTAAATTACATGAAAGGAGATGCCCATCTTTCTCCTGAGGAGCAGCTGGTGGATTTGTCCTGCCAGAATAGTGTGATCTTTTGGTCACCAGCACCGCTCTCCAGGAACTGCATCTCAAGAGCTCCCTTAACTTGTGTTGGGAAAACACACAGAAAAATATATAGAGAAAAATATCCTATAAATCCATAATACATTTGAATGGAATTAATCAATATGTAATTAAGTAGTAATTTCCAGATAGTCTCATTGACTCTTCATCTTGAGATTGATAAAAACTGTTAACACTGTGATTTTTTTGTTGTTGTTCCTACAGATATTTTTGAAATTCCAGAAAGCATCTCATTCTGCAAAGCACTACGGATTGTTGACTTCAGTGGAAATCCACTAACTAGGTAATTGTTTTTCTCTCTCCATTTTTATGCTCTCCAGTTCTCAGGCTATTCTCTTTATTAAGAGCCAAACTAAGAACACAACCAAATTTCCATGGAATCATTCAGAAATTTTACCAAGAACTGTCCACTCTCATAGACAGTTGTAGATAGCATTGCCCCTAATGTTAACAATGAGTGGTACACGGTGCTATTGGTAGTAGTGGCATGATGTTGTAGAGGGTGAGGGAGAGGCGTAATGGAGTGTACAGGAGACAGTATTTCTGAAGCGGTGTGAAGATCTAATTTATCATCTCTTCATTGACCTGCTCTGTCTTGTAGGGTCTGCAAGGGATTGGATGGAATTCTAAATTCCCAGGTAGCTTTCATCATAGTTCTCCATGAAAAGGGCATGCTAGAA
Organism: Elephantulus edwardii; assembly: GCF_000299155.1. Taxonomy (NCBI): domain Eukaryota; kingdom Metazoa; phylum Chordata; class Mammalia; order Macroscelidea; family Macroscelididae; genus Elephantulus; species Elephantulus edwardii. The sequence continues at coordinate 1,267,599 of NW_006399874.1, forward strand.
CCATTCTTTTCTATTTCAGAATGAAACATACTTATTTACCATTTTAGCTTTTTTGTAGTTCTCCACCTTTTGCTTCTTTTTCCTCCCCTAATGGAATACCATTATTTCCTTGTGTTAACAATAATGTGGGGGGTTTTTTGAGTCACCACCACCTGTCACCATTTAACTACTGACTCCAGCTTTGTCCTTTCTGGTCGGATCCAACCCACTGCCCTGATGGCATCTGCCCTCTGCCACTCTTTACTTGGTTATGGGCCCCTGGCCGCTGGCTTCTAGGCGCCTGTGTTATCAGGATGACTGAATTGTTGCTGGCCCGGCAAAGCAAAGACAATGCTATGGAGTCTGTTTGCAGCCTCTTTTCTTTCAACCTTGGTCTGTGCTTTCCCATTACATCCTAGTAATTTGGCTCTTTATGTTAACAGCCGATTAAAAAAAGAGTGCTTATCAACTCACCAACATTATTACTTAGATACATTTTATCTACTGTACAAAATTATATACATTCTAGGGGGAAAGAAAAACCTGGACAGAACAGGTAAGTTACATCTGATTTACTTGGAGGTAAAAATTTCATCACTTCCTTACTATGGAAAGGAATTCAACTGTGTGTTGACATTGAGTTTTAATGATTATAAAAATTCCAATTAAAATGGTCATAATTATGGACCTCAACTGCATTTTGTTTTTAGGAATTATCTATATTAAATGGCAAATAGTAACTTAAGATTTGCTTTCAATAGAAGAACCAGAGAGAGAAAAAGGAAAAATTCTGATCTGGAGACTGTTATGGAAACCTAAAGTTTCTCCCCAGTAGAAGAAAGAAAATGACGATTATGTATTCTGTTTATATTTACATATGAGAACCCTCAACAGTTTATGTGCAATGAGCTATTTTTGCTTTCTATTAGTTGGTTGGGTTTTTTTTTCTCCTTTCCTAAATATTGGTATGAGTCATAGTTAACTCCATGGCATATAACAGCAGCATATATTGGTAGCCATAGAAATACTGAAACGAAACATTGTAAGATTAAAGCAAATAGATTATTTCAAAATTTTGTTCTTCTTTAGAGTTTAAAGGAAATCATAAAGGTGTGTAGAACATAGTGATATGTAATTATCTCAACCGATAGCATCTTAAATTGAATTCAAAGGGGGAAAAATGAGAAAGTAGTTTTTGGCTATCAAGTGATAAACTCTGAGTAATCCGTAGCTTTACTGTGGGTAGTAAGAGCTACAGGAAGAGACATTATTGAGCAATTGTCCTGTGTTTTGTTATAAACTAATTGAACTTAATGAATTTTCTCCCCAGTTTTTGCCAATCAATAAAATATTTTTACTCTTGCGCATTTTAGTTGCTGCAGCTATTTACCATTTTCTTTCATAGAAGAAATCCAAACATGGTGTGTTGTGTTTCCCTCCCACCCCCCCCCCCCCCCCCCCCCGCCCCCACTTTGTTTTTTAGAGCTTTTACCTTTTCTGGTCAGTTATTTCTGGTTACCCTATCAGCAAGGATTGATTTTACCCCTGTAGTTCAATTTAAGTGGAGTGTTTGTTTTTCCCTGTAAGTGTGTGTGTGTATACACATATAAAACATATACACAATATACACATACACACATATACACACATATGTTGTGAGTGTAATATAAAAGACAAGAAACAAAACAAGAACTTAATCTACTTAATAGAAGTACAGAAGTACAGGGATACATAAAGATATATAAACTATAAATATATTGACATGTCAGTGTACAGGCAAACTTGCTATATGCAATATAACTTCAGGAGGCTGTTTCAATTAACTTGTAGAATAAATAGTTCTGTTTTTCCTAATATATGTCATATTGCACTTCTGTTTTAATTAATAGCATTTTCTCTTTTAGGTTGCCAGAGAGCTTTCCTGAATTACAGAATCTAACGTGTCTTTCTGTAAATGACATTTCACTTCAGTCCCTGCCTGAAAATATTGGCAAGTAAGTTTTTACATGAAGCTGCGTCTAATCAGCACTTAAGGATGTCGGTACCATCACTTTCACCCTCCTCTCCTCTCCTCTCCTCTCTCTTAACAATTCTTATTTTTCTATTTTGTCTGCATACGAAATAATTTCATTGGCTTTCAGTTTCATACTGAAGAAAGAAAATATCACAGCCTCCCTGTTGCTTCCATCTTGCATTAGGTCTTAATGATTCAATAGGATGCTATGTTTATGAAACTACTACTCTTGGTAGTTTTACACTTTACTAGGGAGACGAGCCAACAAACTAATGTTTTGGTATCTGCCCACAAACAACAACCCTTGCTGGTGTATAAGAGCTAAAGATCTGAGAATCGAAGCTAGAACGTGCATTTGGAGGGCAGGTGTGTAATCTGGAGAAGCGTGACATGGGCACATCTCCGTGTTGCTGGTTTAGAGGCTGTGAGGAGCATAAGCTACACAAAGAAACAAAATCTTTTGAAGAAAAAATGTATACTAGTGAATGAATGTTCTGCTATAGCTTCCCTCAGATGAAGGGAAAATTATCCTAGAAGAAATCTTTTTATATCCTTCTAAGATAGGATAGGGTTATGTCAGCTGGTCAAATATGTAACCACCCAAAAGCAAAGTCTGCCTTGACTGGCTTACCTTGCTGTGCTTTTGCTCCCAGGCATTGTAGAAGACTTCCCTTTGTTTACCTGCTCTGCCTACCTTCTAAGACTAAAGGAGGTGGATGCATGCAGAGTCATTGGGAAAGTGAAAAGGTTCACTTCTCAGAGATCTTTGGGAGTCTTTGGAGTTCTTAGATGGTGCAATTGGTATATGCTTGACCATTAACCTGTGGTTGGAGGTTTGAACTCATCTAGTGGCTCCATGGGAGAAGGGCCTGGTGGTCTACATGTGTAAAGATCACTGCCACAAAACCTCTGTAAAACACTTTTGTACTCTTTCAACATGGGAGCTTATTAGAAGTTGGAATTGACTCAACAGCAATGGATTTGGTTGTTCTGTTTGAAGTGATGCAAACAATTAACATGCTTGATGGCTTATTGAAAGCTTTTAGATGGTCAAGTCTACTTAGAGGTGCCTTGGAAGAAAGACCTGGAGACCGAATGCTAAGAAAGTCAGCTATTTAAAATCCTATTGAGCACTGTTATGCTGTGGTAAACTCATAGGACCTCCAGGAGACAGAGTCACCTCCGTGATGGCTTGATGGCTGACGGTCTTCACACGCTTTCACAAACACCTTTCCCTCTTCTGCCCCTAAAACAACAGCCTGGGCCTCATTTCAGCCTGGAATTTAGTGTGTTTCTGAGGTGCTTCCTAATTAACAGTAAAGTGCTAGAATTGCTAGGTAAGAATTGTGCCCTCTAACTCTCTGAAGGAGTGCAAGACCAGAAGCCCCACACACAGCCTACATTTATGGTGTCAACTGTAGAGACTATTTTACTGTGGGTATCATTACATTTACACCTCACTTTAGCTATATCAATTTTCATCTATTTCTAGTAAAAAGTCTTGAATAAATAGCCTTTTTCTTTTAAAAAATACTGATTTTGCATCCAGTCATTTGTATACAGATGTTTCATGCAGGCACTTCACGTTTTATACAATAATTCATATGCATTGTGTTTAATTCACGTCTTCCAGACGCTCCTACTAATGGTTTTCCTCCTGCTTCTTAGGGTCCCTGGAACGTACTTCTCATGGTACCCTCCTCTCATTGTTTCTCGCTGGTCTACCCTGCTATTTCCTTGATTCCTACTCTACTTCTGTTTCATGTCTTTTTAAGAAAAATTTCAGCTTTGAGAGAAAATTTCTTTTTATGAAATCATAATACTTCTCCCATGACAATGGCATTGTTTTAATAGAAAACAATGCTATTCAGAAATCACTTGATAATGTTATTGTTGTTGTTATGTGCCATTGAATCACCTGCAATTCATAGCGACCCTTTGTACGACAGCTCTGAAGCCTGCCCTGTCCTCAACCAATTTAACTGTTAATATACCTACCCCCATTGCTGTAGTTACTGTATCAGATCATCTCATCCGGGGTCTTCCTCTCCTGCACTGTCCTCTGTCCCTCCACCCTTCTAAGCATGATGCCCCTTTCCGAGGACTGGTTCCTCCTGGTCACATGCCTAAAGTATGTGAGACGGAGCTGCAAAATCCTTGCCTCTTAGAAGAAACTTGGTTTTACTCTGTTCAATAATAATAATACTCCTCTCCAGCATCACAACTCGTAGACATTAATTCTTCTGTCATCCTTAGTCACTCTACAGCTCTCTGATGCATAGCAATTGCAAAGACTGAGTTTCAGTATTCCTTTTCTCATCTCTTCTGTTACTGTCTACCTATTATGTTGATATTTAAGGTTTGTGTGTTTGCTCATGAGGGTGGTGGCATTTTTTGATCCTTACATTTATTTAATCAGCTTGTTTTTTTATGGATTTGTGGTTTTTTTAATAGTACAATGTTTAAGAATTATTTCCTGAAAGAAAAATACAACTTTGTGCTTAACTCTGTGGTAGCTTAGAACATAAGAATATGGGCTCAGATGTGTGAATCAATTGATTTTTCTTAGATCAGTTTGCAAAATTTATTTAATGAGAAAAAGGAAATTCCTGTGCCATATTAATGGTTTTCTTAGTTTCCATGATTTCTTCCCATTGGGTTTAGAATTTATACACACATAAAATTTATAGCATAAAATCCTCTTATTAGAATACTTTGAAGAAACAACTCAAGCATGAACCCTTCCTTGGAGAAGTCTGGAAATCTCTGATGTCTTAGACCATACTGAAAAGGCTTGGAAGAGATGAAATAGTAATGTCCTACATTTAAAGCAAATTGTTATTTGGAACTTACAGATTGTACTTTTCTCATTGAAAGGGTTCTCTAGTGAATCAAAGGGTTCTCAAAAGCTTTCTTTAGAAGATATAACATATTTAGTTAACCAGGTATTTAATGACCAGTGACAGCATGGTTTTAGAAAGAAGGCAAATTGTTGTTTTGTGCTTTGAATTGGTTCTAACTCAGTGCAACCCTGTGTACAACACACTAAAACACTGCCTGTATGCACAGTCGTCGCCGTGTTTGCACCCACTTTTTCAGCACCTCTGTCAGTCCATCTTACTGAGGGTCTTCTTTCTTGCCGACCCTCAGCTTTGCCAAGCATGGTGTCCTTTCCTAGGACAGACCCACCCGATAACTTGACCAAAGTATTTTAGCAGTTTTTACTGTTCTTACTTCTGAGGTGCATTCTAGCTGTACTTCTTCACGGTAGATGCGTTTGTTCTTCTGGGAGTTCACGGCACATGCAGTATGCTATGCCAGCAACCCTATTTCAGAGGCACCAATTCTTCTTGGTTCTTCCTTACTCACTGGCCAGCTTTCACCTGCATATGAAGCAATTGGAAAATACCATAGCTGAGCAAGGTATACCTGTTGAATACTCTGAAAAACAAAACAACAAAATGGTCCCTTTGGATAATACTGTTACATGGATGGAGTTTTTATCATAAATTAACTTGGATTCTTTGATCAGGTGAGTTAGCCTTTTGATCATGAAGGAAGGCAGGCCCTCTTCTCCCTCTTAGCATCTACCATAGTACTTAGTATTACTAGGAAAGTTGGAGGTTTCTTAAGGACCTTGGCACCATTTACCATGGACAGAACCATATGCATTGGAAGGGTAGAACCAAATCCTTTATCTAGGCCCAAAGTAGACTTACAGAAAGGAGCTCTGATAGCATGATGGGTCAGTACTCAGCTGCTAGACAAAAGGTTGACAGTTTGAGTCTACTCTGAAGGAGAAAGACCTAGCTGTCTGCTTCCATAAAAAAAATTACAGCTGGGGAAACCCAGTTCACCTCTGTCACATGTGTCTCTATGAGTCAGAATCAACTCAGCAGGACCCAAAAATTCCCGAGAACAGACTTGCAGAGTAGGAGAGCTGGAGGTTGCCGGCAGCATTTGCCCCATCATATGTTTGCTTTCCCCTAGGTTGGCTCTTCTAGTCTCAGTCCTGTTTTCCACTTGTTCACCTTCTGTCACTGTGGACAGCTAATGCATAGGACTCTCAGGAGCTCTGTAATGTTTTCCCACTACTCCTCAAGGTATTTAACAATACTTAAGGAGTTAGGGCCAAACAACTTAATGTTTGTATTCCCTAAAATCCCATTTGTTATTATGAGATGCCTTCGAGTTGACTACAGCTCATAGCAGCCCCATGAATGACAGCTCAGAACCTCGTCCCATCCTTCACCCGTCCCAAGATCGCTGTCTGCTAAAGCCTTTGTTTTTTTTGGGTTTTTTTTTTGTGTGTGTGTGTGTGTGTACTGGAAAATAATTTTTTATTGTGACCCCTCCATCTAGTCCTGACATTAGGCACCTTCTTCTTTTGCAATGCGGTCTTTCTTAAGTGGTCCCATGAAGGCCTTCTTCTCCTCCATTGTTTGGAAGCGGCCATGGCCAAACTTGGAGGTGGTGTCGATGAACTTGAGATCAATCTTCTCCAGAGCCGGGCGGTTGGTCTGCACCAGCAAGGACTTGCGGAGAGTCAGCACTCGCTTCTTGGTCCCCACCACACAGCCTTTCAGCATAACAAAGTCGTTGGTCACTTCACCATAGTGGACAAAGCCACCCAGAGGATTGATGCTCTTGTCTGAGAGATCATAGTCAGTGGAGGCATTGTTTTTGATCAGCTTGCCGTCCTTGATAACGTAGCCTTGGCCAATCTTGTAGATTTTCTTGTTGATCTCCTTGCGGTGATGGTAGCCCTTCTGCCCAGCATGGGCCACAGAGAAGGCCACTCGGGCAGGATGCCAGGCCCCAATACAGGCGACCTTGTGCAGCCCTCTGTGGGTCTTGCGGGGTAGCTTCTTGGTGTGCCAGCGGCTGGTGACCCCTTTGTAACCCTTTCCCTTGGTCACTCCAATGACATCAATCATCTCGTCCTGGCCGAACACCTGGCTCACTGGCACCTGCTGCTCCAGCTTCTCGCGAGCCCAGTCCAGCTTCTCAGCCACTGTGCCCCCATTCACCTGGATCTCCATCAGGTGAGACTTCTTCTGGCGCAAAGGAAGCAAGCGCATCTGGGTGTGGGCGATGACCCGGATGACCTGGCAGTACTTCTTCATGCTGCTGAAGTCCTTTTCTAACAGCTTCTTGCCATCCTCATCCTGCCATTTCTTGCAGTACTTGGTAAAAGCCTTCTTCTTAGATTTGTGCCAGTTCTTGTAGAAGCGCCGTTTGCATTCATCACTGATGTGCTCTGCAAAGACAGTCTTGAAGGTGCGGAGGCTGCGAGGGGTTTCCACGTAGCCCACGATGCCCACAATCACCATGGGAGGCGTCTCCACAATCGTCACCGCCTCCACCACTTCCTTCTTGTTCACCTTGGACCCCGGCCTGTCCACCTCCCGCACGATGTGGGTCATGCCGGCCTTGTAGCCCAGGAAGGCTGTGAGGTGCACGGGCTTGGTGGCGTCATCCTTGGGGAAGCTCTTCACCTTCCCGAGGTGCCGGCTGCTGCGTTTTCGAGGCAGGAAGCCCAGGGACCCATGCCTGGGGGCTGAGAACTTCCTGTGTGACATCCTGATGTCGGTTTCCGCCAGTAGTGCTAAAGCCTTTGTGTCAGTCCTTCTCATTAAAAGTCTTCCTCCCTTTCACTCTTTGAAAAATTAATGTAAATTGAAAGAAGATATCTTTTAATTTCATTTATAATGGTAATTTCATTACCACAAATGTCACCATTACTAATGGTTTTTGGGTTCCTGAAGGGCATAGCTGAGCTGCTTAGCTAAACCACATCATTTTCTTCTGCACCTTGATTTTCACACAGTATTTGGCTTTTTTATAGCAGTTACTGAAAGACCAGCTTGTGAAGAGAGATGTCATCAAAAGAAATTAAATAAAATACAATCTAATGTTGATTCAGTAGTCTATATAGCATCTCACAGATACTGAGTACAGTCCTCCCCCAGAATTTGTGCAGGATTTGTTCCCCATAGATGCAAATACTCATGTATGCACCAGTCCTTTATATTATAACATAACATGTTTGCATATAATTTAGACACATTTTCCTGTACACTTGAAATCATCTCCTAGATTACTTTTAATAGCTGTATCATGGATTGAATTGTGTCCTCAAAAATATGGTTATATAATGTAATGTGGAAAGGTAATAATATCCCATGATCTTATAAGCCAAATATTTGTAAGAAGATTAATGGTGGCATATAACACCTTTAAACCCATCACAACCCTGATCCCATGATCCAGTGTGAGGAAGGGTTCCCTGGGGCGTGGCACAGACCATCTTTTGTTTTCCAGGACTTGGAATAAGAGAGGAAAGTAGAGAATAGAAAACTTCAGCACCACCAAGAATCAAGAGCTAAGAAAGGAGTCTGTTCTTTGGACCTTGGTTCCTGTGCTAAGAAATCTCTTGACAGAGGAGAGAGCAAAGACATAGAGAGATCTCCAAGTAATGCTAGGCATATAAATGCTGATGGAAACAAGTATTATCTTCCAGAATGGACATGGAGAGAAAGTCTTTTCTCTAGAACCAGTGCCCTGGATTTAAACTTCTAGCCTCCTACACTGTGAATGAAGTTCTGTTTGTTAAAACCATTTGTTGTGATAGCTCTGTTACAGCAGCACTGGGTAACCAAGGCAGCTGAAAATAGTGTAAATGCTACATAAATAGCACTTCACATTCTCTCTAGAGTTTGAGGGATTACATTGACTGCTTAATCACTTTTAAAAATATTATCATTATTCTCTCATAGTTGGACCCAAGACTACCAGAACCCAGTTGGGAGACTGTATGATTCTCACCCTCTCTCAGCTTTACAATATTCTGTAGTATCTTTATGAGTTTACAGTGCTTCCCCGGGTGCCTCAATGCACAATGGCCAAAGGTGTTGTTATCTTGAGTTCTAGGATGCATTCTCATACATGTTTGGATGTATTAAGTGTGATGAATTGGATATGAAACAAAACTGTTGGTTGTTTATTTGTGGGGGGAAAAATCTGGAAAGAAAACTATGCCCTGTGAGTATTTGCAGCCTCTATGTCTTGTGTGGCCAAAGGCCATGACTAGGGGAGGCCTCTGGAGAGAATATTGAGCATCTCAGAAGCCAGAGGGATCAACAATGTCATCTTGATAGGCCTGTTTTTAGTGCAGTGTTTATATTCTGCACTCAGGGTCAGTTATGTAGCAAGCCTCTTAAATGGGAGAACCTTTAGAATACTCTGTAGTAAGATGAGATGTGATCATGAAGATCTCTTGAACCACCTGCACAGAGATAATCATGCAAAGTTACATTTTTCTTTTACTAGAAGCAGCAACGTCCCAAACAACATGCCTCTGGAAACTCTATGAACTTTGATAAATGCCCATAGCTGTAGAGAGGCTTCATGCCCTCTGTTCCTAGTGTCACTATGAGTCATGCTCAACTCAAAGGCAATCAACTACAGCAGTATAAAAAGTGTCCCTGATTTGCTGATCCTTCATTGCAATGGCAGATAGCTTCAAGTACGTTAGTGTATTACTTGGTCTTCTCCACATAGCAAAGAAGCTTATTAACGTTGAGGTGATCTCGTCTGTTTCAGGGAACCTGTGCGCCACAGTGTTTATAGGATTGCCGTCTCTTAGAAGCACATTACCAGACCTTTCTTTCAAGGCCACCTCAGGGCGTCTTCATCTTACCAGCGTTTTGTTTAATAGTCTAGTGTTTAAACTTTGTGGCCCTCAGGAACTACCCTTCAAAGTAAAGGTGGTACATTAACATGAATGATGAGCTAACTCATTTTCAGTGGATTTTTCTTTAAACTTTCTGATGTTCTTGAAAGTGTAAAAATACAATACCTTTTGATTAGTCTTTATGAACAGTTAAACTCTATCAGGGAAGATGGTAGTTTATCAAGTGCATTTCAACATTGATCTTTTCCTTTTCAGAAAGAATTCTAACAGTATATATGATTTGGAATAATTTTAAAATGCCAACAAATGTTTTTAAAAATAAAATACCTGCAGATTTTAAGGAAAAAACATCCTGAATCTCATTGCCCTTACTAATGTGAATAGGAAATATTTTTTTGTATCTTTAATGAAACATTTAGAAGTACTTTACTTTGATTTTTTAATTTTTATTTATAAAATATATTACCTCCATATTTGAAAGCTAAATCTAAGGAATATAAGGGTATACTCTTTACATATGTGAAGGCTACCATTCTAGAATTGAATATTTGGCATCAGTTAAGACTTTAGACTTTAAACTCTTCAGCTGCTTATGTTCAGATGACATAACATTGCATAAAAGTGAAAAAGACTTGAAGCACTTGCTGCAGAAGATCAAAGACTACAGCCTTCAATATGGATTATATTTCAACAGGAAGAAAACTCCTCTCTGCTGGACCATAAAGCAAAATCAGGATAGGTTGTTGAGAAGAGGTTGCACTGAAAAACGATGCACTTGTAAAATATTACACAACATGGGTGACCCTGGAAGACATTATATTAAGTAAAATATCTCAGAAACAAAATGACAAATACTGCATTGCACCACTGTTGAAAAGAAGGACTGACATAGGGGATTGGGAGGAGGATAAGAGTGGATAGATAATCAACACTGCATTGGAACAGGTGAGGGAAAGATTTATTTATAAGGAATATATTAAGCATTATATGTATGACCACAGTCCAGAATAAGAGGTACTTTGCAAAGAGGAATTGGGGAGGGGGTACGAGACAGGTAATTGTGCAATAATAATTTTTTTTTAAAAAAAGAATTGTGGAAAGAGGGGGAAATGTGCAACAGTGAATGAATGAAAAAATCCAACTTTTCTGTAAACTTTTGTTAAGATCACAATTAAAGTAAATAATTTTATGAATATGTAAAAATAACAAGTTTATGGATGAGAGATTTTCAGCTGCCATGTGGGCACCTATGACTTTGTAGAAAGTGAGGATCTGAGCTCTCCTAGATGTTCTCTGCTCGCCCTTGAGGCTACACAGCCCTGCTACTTCCTTTATTTATTTTAAAAATAGCCTTGTAGAAAGCCACAGACTGGGAAAAACTATTTGGTTATGGTATGTCTGATAAGGGACTTATATTTAGAATTTATAGATTTCTCCAGAACCTCAACAAGATAAAGGTAAACAACCCAATTGCAAAATGGACACAAGATATGAACAGACACTTCACCAAAGAAGACATTCAGATGATGAACACTTGAAGAAATGTTCAAAATCCCTAGCTCTAAGAGAGATGTAAATCAAAACAACTATGAGATATCATCTCAATCTAGTAACAGTAACAAAATTCAACAAAGCAGCAAACAACAAATACTGGCGAGGTTGTGGAGAAACTGGAATCCTTATTCACTCCTGGTGGGAGTGTAAAATGGTACAACCTCTTTGGAAGGTAGTATGGTACTTTCTCAAAAAGCTGGAAATAGAAATACCATTTATCCCGGCAATTGCACTATGGGAATATACTCTAAAGAAATCAGAACTGCCACGCAAACAGATAAATGCACACCTATGCTTATTGCTTCATTGTTCACAATAGCAAAGAGATGGAAGCAACCCAAGTGTACATTAATAAATGACTGGATAGAGAAGCTGTAGTATATCCACACAATGGAATACTACACGGCACTGAAAAACAAATAACTCATAAAATATTATACAGAATGGGTGACATTGGAGGACATTATGTTGAGTGAAATATCTCAGTCATAAAAGGACAAATACTGCATAATGCCTCTGTTATAAACAGGACCGACATGGAGATTGGGGGGAAACTAAGAAAAGAGGGGATAAATAATGAACACTGCATTGAAATAGATGAAGGAAAGAACTGTCTAAAAGAAATATATGATTAGGTATTATTTGCACAACAACAGTCTAGAATAAGAGGTGCATAACTAAGTGGACTAGAGGGCAGAAGGAGGAGGAAGGAAATTGTGCAACAATGAAAGAATCTTTTTTATTATTATTTTGAATGAATATTTACAGAGATTTTGCATTTCCATTCATTCACTGTTGCACTTTTCTCCCTCCCCCACCGCCCCCCCAACCCTCAAGTTCACTCTTCTCTTTGAAAAGCAAAAGAAAAATTCCTTCATTGGTATACAATCTCCCTGCACCCCTCCACCCCCACCCAAGTATACTCCACTATGCAACCTTCATTCTGGACTCTTGTCATAACCATAATACCCAATCATATTGATTGTCTTTTAACTAAAGG